>NW_007729795.1:146593-172099 GCF_000696425.1 Galeopterus variegatus | reverse complement strand
CATCCTCCATCACCAGTTATCTTACTCAAACAAAGCTTTCATTATTTCCCTTTCTCACCAATGAGTGCATGTCAAATCTGAGCTCTGTATCAGTTTTAAAAGTCTTCCAAAATTTGCCCTTGACTGTTGCAAGCCTCATTTCTATGAACATTCCTTGACCTTTTTTCCAACCACTAAGTTCAACTTTTAAATGCCATGTTGTTCAATCTTTCAACCTTGATTGTGCTATTCTCTCTTCCCTATATTCCTTCATCAACTTTTTTTTTTTTTTTTTTTTTGGCTTTTTTACTGACCGGTAATGGGATCGCAACCCTTGGTGTCGCGCCCGTACCGGGGACCGGCAACGGGATCGCAACCCTCGGTGTTGCGCCCGCACTGCGCTCAGCCAGTGAGCGGGAACCGGTCTCCACATGGGATCTGAACCCTTGGCAGGAGCGCCGCCGCACTCCCAAGTGGCGCACTCTCCAGTGAGCCACCAGGCCGGCCCACCTTCATCGACTTTGATTATTTGTAAATTTCTTTTTCCTTTACACTGTGAGCACTCAACAACAGAAACCAAGACTTCCACAGAGAAATTGCTCAATAAATGTCTATTGTATTGAACTAAGTATCAGGAATTTGTGTAATAAACTTGATAATTTTGTCTACAGCCATATACAAACAGAATTATTTTATTTAATTTAGGCTCATCAAACAGGTTGCAACTCATGGCTGACACTGTTTGAACAGTAGCTAAATTCAGTATTACAATGAGAATGATCCTAGACTCTGTGAGAATTTGATTGAAAAATATGCCACTCTCAGTTATTTATTTCTGCTATGAGTGTAGAGTTGGGGAATGAGATCTCCTTACTATGTATTTTCTACCCTTGCTGAAAAAAATCCTTTAAAATTAATTGAAAGGGCAATTTTTCTGTTCCTTATATCATTTTATTCTTTCTTTCAACTTATGTGTATTGAAAGTTCATTCTTTGCCAAACATGATTTTTCTAGCTATGGCTAATAAAGCAGTGGATAAAGTGGGTGGGCTTACAATCAAACGTCATCAGAGACAACACAAAATGAGCATGGATTTAAAACAAGATAACATAATGCAGCTGTAGAAGGTTCTGGTATTAATTTGATTAGGTAAATAGGGAAAATCTGAGGAGGTATATTTATGATGAGCCTTGGGAAAACAGAAGGACATGGCAATATGAGCATCTAAGATAAGTGGTTCCCAGGGAAAAAGAAGAGTAGATGGAAAGACACTGAGGCCAAAACAAAATTATTTTTTGAAGAATAGAAAGAAGATTACTCATCTAGAATAGATGAAGCTTATAGAATAAGAAAGATCTTGTAAAAGATAATGATGGAGAAGAAGGTATTTTTTTTCAAATTAGGCAAGATTTTGAAATCAACATAACAAGTTTGGATTTTATTCTTATTGCAAATAAGAGGGAATGGTTAAGAAAATATTGTAGAGATTAAATAAAGTGGTTTGGATTAGAATGCTCGTAGCTTAATTTAAAAACTGTGGACTGATACAGAATATATTTTGAAAATAAGGCAGGATTAAATTATTGATGAATTGTTGGGTTTGTATTGTGTGTAGGGGGTGATGTGTGTGAAGGGATTATTGAGGGTTGGGTAAGAGACATATGGAATTTAAGATAATTCTAGGTTTATGCCTTAAAGGGTAAATGATTAAAGGAGCAGGTTTAGAGAGGAAATATCAAGAATTCTAGTATGAATATTAGACATTTAATTGGAAATCCCATGGAAGCCTTTTTTTAAAGATGCTGATGGAAGGCTCAGGAGAGACGGCTCAAGTCATGGATTTAAGTCATCTTTACATAGAAGTTATTTAAAACCATGCAATTTAATCAATTTATAGGAAGGACATGCATATGTAAGGGAAGAGGACCCCGAACAAAGCCCATCCATACTCAAGTATTTAAAGATCAACTGGAAAAATAATTTTAGTGAAAGATGCAGAGAATGCACAGGACTGAAAAAGAAGGAAAACCCTGACTATGTTGTGTCATGAAATCCAATAAAAAAGATTATTTCTCAAAGAGCACACAGTTGTCAATATCAGGTAGAATGAGGAGAAGAAAATGATACCTGGTATTGACAAAATATATGTAACTGATAAGCATTATAAGCACTATTCTGTGGAACTGAGAAGACAGAACCCAATTAGACTTTTTCAGGACAATAATAGAAAGCAAAGAACTGGATGAAGTGACCATTAACTCTCGTAAGACATTTTTCTGTGAAGTGGAGCAGAGAATTATAGTAATAGCTGGAGCTAGACATGAGATCAAGGGAGGAGATTTTGTGGGTGTTTTCTTTTTGTTATTTTTACTGGTAGACACTAAAGCATATCTGTTTGCTGATGGAATGATCCAGGAGAGACAGAAAAGTTGTTGATTAAGAGTACAAAGGGTGTGTTTGCATAAATAAATCCTTTAAGAGGAGGAGAGAAAAGGGGGTCTTTATAAAAGCAGGGAAAGTTACTCCATTATATTATTTAAAAATGTATAAATGATGATTATATGTGAAATTAGGTTGGAGATTTTAACATAATGAGTTAGAATATATTTTCTAAAGCCTTTGTTTTTCCAGTGATAATAGTTTTCACCTATAGCTGAAAGATAAATCATCCGAAGTAGAAATTATTTTAATGTTTCTCCTCAAGAAGCAAAACTATTGATCAATAGTACTTTTTGTTATAATGAACTAGATTCTGATATTAGCCTTATCCCAAATTTGCCATGTGGTTTTTATTTCTGAAATGAGATGATCAAAGACTGACACATTCTTTCTCTCAAAGTTTGTGTGTAATTTGTAGAAAACAGTTGTTAGCCACAGCACATTTCCTGAGACTGCCCATAAACTTTGTCTTTTTAACTAAGGAGTTTTAGATTTCATATAATTTCTTTTCCTAAAATCAGGATCAGGAAGCTTAAAAGCCATTATCACACAATCACATCCAGGAAAAATGTTTTAAAATAATGCACTGCATTTGTAAAATATAAACAGTACTTACACTGTTTATGAATATTCAAAATAAAAATGGATTGAGATTCCAGGTATAATTCTAGTACAGAGGAATACAGCTTTGTTGCTTTGCCCCCCACAGATTTGTCACCTCTCTTCCCCTGAGTGAGGGAGCCACAAAGGATTACTCAAAGCCCATCTCTTCTGAGCAGTGAGAAGCCCTGAAGTGGTTAATCTCCTGGAACCCTCAAGAGCGAGGCATTCCTTCCATTTGGGAAATTAACCACAAATTAGGGTTCTCTTCCAGCATTTATTCTCCAGACCAGGAAATTACAGGAAGAGAACATAGGTGGGGTTATAGTTTAACAATATAGGCTGGTAACATTCAGTAAAATAAGCCAGATGACCTTCCATAAGGCAATTTAAGTTATCCACCAACAAAAGCTTGATCTTAGCAAACATTCCTTCTACTTACAGTGATTCCCATATCTTTACATATCAATCAGTAGCTTGTCTGTCTTTGAACCAGCAGCCTTGCTGTGTTACAATTCTTTATCTTACAATAGAGACTATATAGTCTGGGGAAAATTTTCTGTTTTTTTGCAAGGTCAACATTTTATATGTACTTTTAAGAAGTTAGACTAAACCTGAAAGTACAAGAAACTAGTCCCTGTGAAATAAATTTGCTTCATAGTATAATCCACACAACTTGCTTTTATATACCCTTTGTAGGTAACAAATATAACTAAACTTATCAATTTTATTTCAGTTGCATTGATCAGTTAAAACTGGCTCACAGTCCTTCTGTTATGGTAACCTGCACTAAAGTTTAAATGTGGGTTTCACAAAGTGTGGCCTGAAAACTAAATCCAGCCTGTCGCCTGTTCTATAAATAAGTTGTCAATATTATAACAAACCATGACCATTTATTTGCCTGCTGCCTAGGATTGCTTTCACTCTATAACACCAGAGTTGAGTAACTGCAACAGAGAACATATAGCCTGCAATAACACCTAAAATATTTGCTGCATGGTCCTTGATAGTAAAAATTTGCCACCCCTAGTGTCCATGCCTCTTCCTCCCTTCCTTCTTTTGGCATCCTTAACTGCACCCTCAACAGCTGCAGAGCATCTAGGAGAAAACCCTTGGTCTCCAGCCTCCCTGCCACTGCTCAGAGAGAGTGGTGGGGTGGAAGGTTGCTACTGAAAAGTGACTGTATGTGGCCACAACCCGAGTAGTGCTGAAACAGAGAAAACATCAGCTAACCCAGAAAGTCACAAGGACAGTCTGGCCTGGAGTCACTTCTTATCCCCTCCCCTTCCTTCTTCTCCTCTTATCTAAAGTAGTAAAGAAAATATATGACTTTGCTAAAGCCTGTAAGTCAAAAGATACGTGTCTTGAGTTGGGTGAAGTATATATTGGCTCTTTGAGGAAACAACTTTTGAAAATTATAGGGCAGGACATAAGGAAGGTTTGAAATTCTGTGTAATACTGCAACTCAGCTCATCTGTTATATTTGGTATCTGATTAGTGATGTAAAATGAGTTCACCTTCCAAGTTCAACAAGCATATATTTGTTAAAAATTAGATGAGAATAGGTAATGAAATATTCAAAAGATAGTATCTGCATCTATGGCCAAATAGCTTGTCTCTAGAATATCTGATTGGTTAGAAAGATTGTGAATATGTCAATCACATAGTGAAGACCTACATACTATAAATGCTATCATTATTAAGTCTGACCATGTCGAATTCCTTCATCAGTACACTGAATTTCTGAATTCAGTACTATTTTATATTCTAATCACTGTAAAACATAGTAGACACGTATCTGCATGCATTTATTGCTCTGTGTTCCTTGCAGAATTTAGTAAATTTGAAGGTTGTTTCCATGACAAATTATTGATATTAGGAAAGGATTTGTTGCTGTAAAGATAGACATTAATCTAAAAACATATCCTAGAAAAATCATTAAAGGATGGTAGTTAATTAAAAAGAAAACCAAGGATTTTTGGTGGAAAATTAACTTTGACCGTTTTCATTATTTTAAAATTTATTGTTTGAAGCTGAACTAGTTATGTCTATGTGGGGCATAAGTAGGAAGAAAGAAACAACTTATTATAAATAGAATTATCACAATAGTAATAGCAATGAGAGAGAATAAATAAATTTATAAGAGGTTTGTAACTCTATGTGGCAGTGATGAAGGTCACTAGGTTTGGAAATTTGTAAAACATTCTTTTTAGCAAATTGTTTTACTATTCCACCAAAGGTATAATTTTCTTTCCCAATTATGAGCCCAACCTATTAAATTTAACTCTTCTGTGTTAGCTACCTAGATAGATAAAGATAGAGCGATTGATATAGATATATATATATAGTATATACACGTGCATGCACACGTCTTGTGTATGTGCATATATGCTCAATATAATTGTGTTTGTATATATGCTCAATTATGATTTCTAACAAAATCAGCTGTCTTTCTTCCATCCTCGTCAGTACCAACTATGCTATTTATTTTATTTCTTTCTTCACATTTGTGGTAGAGATAATTTACATGAGACAATTTAAATAAGGTAAAAACAGAGTTTCTAAGATTGTCTCATACATTACAAGAGCACATCTTAAGATAAGAACATAAGATTTTGCAGATGATCCCTTGCCTCTTTTAGCTGACTTTTTTTCCCCGAAAGATGACAGCAGGTGTGAGGATTCCTGAAAGACCAGATTTCTTCTGTCTCTCTTTGTCTCTCCCTCCAACCTCTCTTTTTTCACTGAAAATGGGCCAATAAACAAAGACAGCTCAGTATCATTTCTACACACCAACGACAAACTACCCACAAAAGAAATGAAGAAAATAATCCCATTTACAATAGCCAGAGATAGAATACAATACAATACTAAGGACTAAATTTAACCAAAAATGTGAAAGATCAGTACACTGAAAACTATAAAACATTGATGAAAGAAATTGAAGAAAACATAAATAAATGGAAAGCTATCCTGTGTTTATGAAATAGAAGGGTTCACATTGTTAAGATGTTCATACTACCCAAATTGATCTATAGATACAATGCAATCTGTATCAAAATTCCAGTATTTTTTTACGGAATTAGAAAAAGCAATCTTAAAATTAATGTGAAACCAAAAAGCCCCACATAGCCAAAGCAATACTGGGTAAAAAGAACAAAGCTGAAGGCATCATGCTACCCGACTTCAAAATATACCACAAAACATCAGTAATCAAAACAACTTGTACCAGCATAAAAATAGACACATAGACCAATGAGACAGAATAGATAGCTTAGCAATACATCTATGCATTTATGGCCATATGATTTTTGAAAAAGGTGCCGAGGACACACAATGGAGAAAGTACAATCTCTTTAACAAATGTTCTCTTTAACAAATGGATGTCCATGTGGAAAAGAATGAAATTAGAGCCTTGTTTCATACCATATACAAAAATAACTAAAAGTGTACTAAAGGCTTAAACATAATACCTGAAACTATAAAACTACTAAAAGAAAACATAAGGGGAAAGCTCCAAGACATTGGTACGGTTAATGAGTTTTTGGATATGACCCCAAAAGAACAGGCAAGAAAAGCAAACATAGATGAATTGGATTACATCAAAATACAAAGCAAAGCAAAGGAAACAGTCCACATAGTGAGAAGACAGCCTATGAAATGGGAGAATATATTTGCAAACCATACATTTGATAAGGGGTTAATATTGAAAATATATAAGCAACTTCCACAACTCATTAGTAAGAAAACAAGCCAACTAAAACATGGGCAAAGAATGTGAATAGGCATTTCTCAAAGTAAGTCACACAAATTGCCAATAGTATATGAAAAAATGCTCAACATAAATAATCATCAGGGAAATGCAAATAAAAAACACAATGAGGTATATCATCTCACATCTGCTAGAATGGCTATTATCAAAAAGACAAAAGGTAAGTGTTGGCAAGAATGTGGATAAAATAGAATCTTGGTACACTGTTGGTGGAAATGCAGATTAGTACGGCCATTGTGGAAAACAGTATGAAGTTTTCTAAAAAAAACCTGAAATAGATATACCCAATGATCCAGAAGTTCTATTACTTGGATATAAAACTGGATAAGGAATCAGTATGTTGAAGAGATATCTGTACTCTCATGTTTATTGCACCATTACTGACAATAGCAAAGATGTAGAATCAACCTAAATCTCTATCAGTGAATGAATGGATAAAGAAAATGTGCTATATATACACAATGGAATACTATTCAACCTTAAAAGAAAAGGAAATCCTGTCATTTAAGGCAACATGGATGAACATGGAGGACATTATGCTAACTTAAATAAGTCAGGCACAGGAAGACAAATGGTGTGTGATCTCACTTATATGTTGAATCTAAAAAAGTCTAACTCATAGAAACAGAATAAAGAAGCTGGATGATGGGTGGAGTGGGGAGATGTTGGTCAAAGACACAAAAATTCAATTAGAAGAAATAAGTTCAAGAGATCTGCTGTACAACATGGTTACTAGAATTAATAACACTGCATTGTATACTTGAAAATGTTTATGAGAGCAGATTTTAAGTATTCTCATCACAAAAAAATGACAAATACGTGAGGTAATGCATATATGTTAAATAGCTTGAATTAGCCATCCCACATTGTATACATATATCAAAATATTGTGTTGTATACCATAAATATATACAATTTTTATTTGTTACTTAAAAAATTAAAAAGACACTAAATTCTACCCCTAAATTAATGGTCATTTTGCGAATTGTCCTTGTTAAGCAATTGGCTCCATTGTGCCAGTGCTAAATGGTTCACATCTTACTTAATCAGACTCTTTCCCTGGTGAATGTTCCCCATCGTTTTCCATTCTAATCTTTGTCCAGTTCACCTGTGCCTGTGCTCGGAGTCTGTATTCCTGATTCCCAAAGCTTGAATTACTGAATTCTGATGTAGCTTGTACATTAGGAACTCCACTTCCTTTTATAATTGTGCTTCTTTCCAAGACGTGGACAGTCTATATACTTGCATCTACTGGTCCTTTACTTACCTGGAATTGCTGTGTCCTTGTGGGCACATATGCTAATTGATCCTTTGATTATGCCCATGTAAACTGAGGGGTTTTTTTATTTCCACCCCCAAACTCCAGGTTTTGAGAGCTTCATTTACTAACACCTACTCTGCTTTATTCCCTCCAAAGATTTAACTCTGCTAACTACAAATGAGAGGGAATGAAGCAGTTGGATAGATGGATTAAGGGATAGGAAAAAAAGGGGGGAAATAATAAAATATAGATGAGTCAGGAAAACTGTTACTTAGCAAGTATAAAATTATATAAGAAATCACATATTACATTCCCATATTTTCTGATACCAAAATAAGTATTCACATAAACCACAATTCTAAACAGAGTAATGATGCCTCCAAACAGACCAATAGTGTCTTTAAGACTGGGTAAACTTGGTACATATACATAGATATTTCTGAAAGTGGAAGTGGATCTGAGAGTTTCTTTTCTATCCGTCCATCTCCAATTATACTGATTATGCATATTTTTCTTCAAGTTAAAATTGCTTTGGCAATTTTGGAATAACAAAAAGATTAGGGTGTATTTATATATGGGGCTGAATCTAGAGAAAATATTCTTAAGGCAAATTTACAAATCCTTTCATAGAAGAAAATTTGATGATAATTATAAAAGCTTATAGAGCATTATTCCTCTAGATCAAATTCTCCAAAAAAACCTTATGATATATATTTAATTTTAAAAAAATCTGAAAAAATGTGTAAAAGAAGAAAAAAACAGTCCTATCCCATATGTGTAGAGAAAATAAGAATTGTAAAAATCAGCAAAAACTTAGATAATCAGGACTCTGTAACTCAGTATAAGGTAAAGTATGTTTTTATTTTATGTATAATTACTCTGTGGATATTGTACCGGAGAGCCGGGTTTCAGTAATTTTGCAAAACTGGTAGGGAAGTCTGTTTTAAGACCTGGCTGGTAGGGTTTCCAGTCAAATGACCTGGAGCCTGGTCTGATATGACAGAAGGCACCCTGAAGTGGACCAGCAGAGTGGTAGAACAACACAGAACATAAAAGTGCAAGCGCTTTACAAAGGGACTTGCATATTTTGAAATCCATTTTGCCCATTGTACTAATTTCACACTTTCAATGTTTACAGTATTTGAATTCTTTTTTTGTATCTATGATTTCATGAGCCATCCCTTCTCTTCAGGTTGATTCTAAACAAGTCAAAAACTTTGGCCATTACAGTATTATGTATTTTGTGTGTGTGTGTGTGTGTGTGTGTGTGTGTACTCTATTAAGAACAATGTATTAAGATTGGATCAGTAGAGAATATAATTATATATCATTCAATCTGTGTTTTGTAAGAAAAACAAATTCTAATCAAGGAGAGTATTATTTTTCTTACACTATGTCAACCACTCAGTTGGCCTCATAATACGACTACAATTTTGCAAAATCATCATTGTTTTCCTTAAATTTTATTTGGATATACATAAAGATAATGTTATCACTTAACCTTGTAATTAGTATCTTTCAAGTTTTTTTGAAGTTAACTTTACATTAAAGCACAACACATATAAGAAATATCCATAAACATTATGTTTACAGTGGTGAATTTTAAACACATCTCAAATCAACTTCGTTATAATTTTATTTTATCCTGTTTAATATTCTCCATTTATTAAGGTTCATCCTTCTTGAAATTCTACTAGATCTATTTTTATCTCACATTTTTTATCTATGACTTTGATTCTTTGTTTTGAGAGGTACCAGTCTTAAAACTCCGATGCTTTATATTGTTTCTACAACTTTATAATTTTATGATTATAATTACAATTTTATAATTTTGAATTTCCAAAAATGCTTTATGGTCACCAATGACTGATTTACACAGCCTATTTTATAACCACAATAATTCAGGTCTCTTTATATATTGATTAAACATTTTACTTTTTTCTTTTATTCAGTGTGTCATTCCTGTTTCCCCTAGAATTTGTTTTTGTTTGTTTGTTTTTTATCATAGTGGGCTTTTTTGTTGTGACAGATGGAAGAACTGGATAAACTTAGGATCATACACAAAAATTCAGGAGTTGATCACTCTAAGCTCATTTGATATTTTAGATGAATACCTGGTACATAGAATGTATATTCTGATTCTAAAGGAGTTGATGTTTACGGAATAAGAATATAAGGTAATAACGAAGCGTGTATTGCTTGTGGCAATTATAAATGACACATCTTTGCAATTCTATACAGCTAAATATTTTCATGAGAATTTTCATAGCTTACTTTCATTGAAATTTCTAATTTTCACCTTCTTACAGCTGGCAACACCTAATATTTTAGGAGCATTCTAAACTTGTCTTGTCCCAGCTCTGGAATCAGACCTGATAGCTTTCATTGGACAATAATATTAGGATATCAATATCTGGATGCAGTGGTCCACTAGAAAATGCATATATAGATATATATGTATACTCACCCACAAATGCACACATACATATCTGTATTTATCTCTATCTATATATATAAATATAGAAATAGATATATCTGACGTTAGCTATCTTACACGACTATGTATCTTTATTTATGTATTAAAAACTCTGAGTTCGCACTGATGACACTAATTCCAAGCCAGCACTTCAGGGTTTATTTCAATTTTCACCCTTTCCTTATTTTTACACCCTCTTCAAACTAAGAAAGATGACTCACATTATCTTATATCTCATATATTTGCTAATTTATTCTAGCTCCCTGAATATAATCAATCTCTCAAACTCATGAGCTGCTTCTTGGGCCTCAGCTCTACCAAACACACTGGCCAAGTGGCTGCTGCTTCGGTTCAACATAGCAACTGTCAGGCAAATTTTTGACCCTGGAACAACAGAATATGCCAGCCACGCCAGACAATTTGTCAGGCCCAAGTATTCTGACCATGCCAGTTTCCTAAACCAAATCCTTAATCTCGTTCCCACAGTGGACAGATCTTTAATCCTGGTCCCGTCACAGTCAAATCCTTGCCAGCTGGAACTTTGGCTAGACAAAAAGAAAAAAAAAAAAAAAAAAAAAAAAAAAAAAAAGGAAGGAAGAAAAGAAAGCAAGCAAGGAGAAGGCTTGCCTTATATATATTCTTATTTTCCTTTTTGCTACAGAACATATGCTCCATGCTACAGTCTGAACGTTTGTATCTTCCCAAAGTTCATAAGGTGAAGCCTAATCACGAATGTGATGGTATTAGAAGAGGGGGCCTTAGGGAGGTCATTAGCTTATAAGGGCGGACCATGAATGGGATTAGTGTCCTTATCAAATAGGCCCTAGAGAGCTGCCTTGCCCCTTCTGCCATGTGAGGACAGACTGAGAAGCCTCCATCTATGAGGAAGCAACTCTCACCAGACACTGAATCTGCTGGTGCTTTGATCTTGGATTTCAGCAGAAAATAAATTTCTGTTGTCTATGGTATTTTACTAAAGCAGCTCAAACAGGCTAAAAAAATAAATATAATTAATTTATGATCTAGGCTTTGATTGGGTCCTTCAATCTTGTGCCATTTGCATCAAATCTAACAAAACTTGTTCAATGACTTTGTTGTGTGTTTGTCACTTTTCCTTGTTTTCCTTTCACGAGAGGCCTTTACCACTCCTTCTATTAGTGTTTTCGTCTGGCCATTTTGATTGATTGGTGAGGTCTATTGGAAAGCTCGCTTTAATGTTATTTGTTTTCTTTTTTAGCATAATCAAAGAAGGAAAATATTGTTGGCAAGAGAAAATAAAAATGCTAAAATTCAGAGAGTAATTGGACCAAGTTTATAAACCAAACCATTGGCAGCTATAATTAACTTTTTAATTGTGTCTTTAACTCACAAATAAGTATTCTAGAATTCCCAGAAATAAGCGAAACAAATTAATATTTAATGTTTATATTTGAGTTTGAATTTTTTGTTAATCTCCATACAGAGGAATCCACTGAGTTCAGCATAATTTGGCCCAGTTCCAGGTAATATTGAAGGAAAAATTAAAGTGAGAAAAGAGATTCATTAAAACATCATTGTTTATAAAAAGTAGATATCATGCTTACATCTGACACTTACTAAAGATTAAAAACGTTACTTAATACACAATCATCATGGATTTCATTTTCAGGAGTCAAATTGGTGTCAAAAATCTCTAAATTATGAAGCAGCATCAATTAAAATAGCAATAATAATGAAAAAGTAATAATAATATATCCTATTTATATAATGCATTGTATGAAGTACGGTTATTTCAGTGGTGTCTTATTACGTTTCTATTCTCACAAAACACCCACAAGTTTGTAAACATAGCCCTTTAAAGATTAGGAAACTGAGGATGAGAAAGATAAATCTATTTACTTCAATTCCACAAAATAGTAAATATCGTACCCAGGAAGAGTATTTTATCTTCTACATTATAAAAGAAATTTCAGTTTCCACCTTTTCTCTATGGAGAGTTGGGCTCTGTTGATCTGCCAGACAATATTATTCTGTCTTTAAATCTGACCAGCATCATTAAGATGCTTGTCATCAGTCAGGCTGGTTTGTGCTTGCCAGTTTGCCCTAATTGGAAACTCTCTCATGGTGAATTCAGGGTAGACAAGTCTGTTGATGATTGATTAACATACCAATCGGCAAGATAGACAAAAGTATCAATTTATTCCAATGTTGTGGTTCACTGATGACAAATTTTCTTAGCATCTGTTTGGGTGTTAGATTAAAATACTCCATCAGCCCATCTGTTTCTAGCTGATAGAGAGTCTTCTGCAAAGAGGAATTTTAAAAAGCTCACACACCTCATTTAACAGAGAAGACATACAGTTAGAGACTTAAACCATTAAATTTTCTGAGGGTTAGCCAATTAATTGACTAACAGAGTTAATCAATTTATTAGTAGTTACTTGTGAAAACCTGAACGCTTACATGACTATCATAGAGTTATGCAAATTAAGTGAAAGAACACAATTGAGAGACATTAACTAGTTAACAAGCCACCATGACTTCTATGTCAGGACAGCTTGAATTTATTATACTCAGGAAAGTTGCCACTCTAGAGCTTCTTTACCTTTAAGTGTACTTTCTTGGAATAGGATATTATAGTGTATTGTACACAGTAGTTTCCCATTAGTTTTGTTTCTTTTCTCCCATTTTAGTCTTCTCTAATTCATCTGCAATATTTTTTTTTAAAACCAGTGGAATATTTTCTCTCTTCTTATTAGAAAATTTAAATAACCAGTTCTAAATCTATAGCTTCTCTTAATTTCTCAATAAGTTGTTTTATATTGGGTATGTTAATTAATATCTTGAAGTTTCAATTCATTTACCTGTAAAATGGTGATATTTATAATTGCATAACAATAATAAGGATTAAGTGAGGTAGTCAAAATGAATTTATCTCAGGAATCCAAGTTTGGTTTAACATTTAACACTGAAATATTAGTCAATCAATGTGCTTTAACACAATAATGAAAGAAAATGAAAAAAAAAATATGAGCATCTCAAAAGATGCTGAAACAAAAAACTTTTGATAAACTTTAAAAACTATTTATGAAGAAAATCCTCAAAAAAAAAAAAAAGAGGACTATTGGGGACACTTTCTCAATCTGTAAAATACATCAATAAAAAGCTCATAGCTCACCTTTTACTTAATAGTTAAACACTGTATTGAACACTTGTCCCCAACACCGGTACAAGGCAAGGCTTTCTATTCTCTCCTAATTAAGAATGTAGCAGAGGTCTTTGCAATTACATATAGGAGTAAATGAAAGAGAAAGCATAATGATTACAAAAAAAAATAAATCTACCTTTATTTACAGATGACACATGAGGGTGCTTCAAAAAGTTTGAGGAAAAATAGAATTAATATGAATCTTACCATGAGCTTTTTGAAGTACCCTCATATAGTTTTGTATATAGAAAATCCAAAAGATTCTTTTAGAAATATCCTAGAAATCATAAGTAAATTAAAAAATTATTCATAATAAAAACAAAGAGCAATTTGTTTCTATTTACTAGCAACTAATGGAAAATGAACTACTGAAAAAATTGTAATAGCAACAAAACATAAAATGATTGAGAAGAAATTTATGAAAACCTCATAATAAATCTATATTGAAAGCTAGAAAACATTTATGAAAAAATTGAAAAGATAAATAAGTACAAAGATACACCATGTTCATTAGAGGAAAGACATGGCTATCCTCCCCAAATTACTATTCATCCTCTCCAGTTTGCTCTATAAAATGCCAGCAGATTTTTGGAGAAAAAGAAGGGAAATATAAAAGGCCTAGAATAGCCAACACAATAAAGAAGTCGTATTATCTGATTTCAAAGACTTTCTATACATTTGTAGTCGTCACGACAGTGCAGCTGTCGATCAATCCATGATCAATCAATAGGAACAGAGTAGAAAGTATAAAAAGACACACTTAGAGAATCAACTTATTTCTGTTTGCCAAATATTTTAATGAGGAAAAGAAAACTTTCACAAATTGTGCTGAAACAACTGGATGTCCGTATGGAAAAGTGGTAGAAGCCCTCAGTTATAACTAACACCTTCCTAAAATTCTTTTGAAATGAATAATGGACATAAACATAAAGCTTCTGGAAAGAAGCAGAAGAAAACCTTCATAACTTTGGGGTAAGCGACAATTTCTTAGATAAGCCTCCCCAAAAAACTAATTCTCAAAGAAAACTAGAAATTTTACTTCATTAAACTTAAAAATTTGCTGATAAAAAAATTCAGAAAACTAAAAAAACAACAACAACAACAAAAAAAACAGATTTGAGGAAATCATTATATATATATACATATATATATATACATATATATACATATATATATACATATATATATATATACATATATATATATATACATATATATATACATATATATATATACATATATATACATATATATATACATATATATATATACATATATATACATATATATATACATATATATATATACATATATATATATACATATATATATACATATATATATATATGTATATATATATATATTATATATTGCCCAGAGTGTCTAAATAATTCATACAGATAAATAATACGTCATAATCTGCAAAAATGAACCAGGCGTTGTACAGACACTTCACAAAAAGATGATATACAAATAGCTGATAACTATACATAAATGTTGTCTACATGTTAGTCATCAAGGGAATGCAAATTACCACTTTACACTCAATACAATCAGAAAAATTAAATGCCAAAAAGCCTGACAATAACAATTTAAAGAGTGTGGAACAACTGGAGCTCTCATGTATCGCTGTGGGGTATGTAAAATTCTATGACTGTTTTAGGAAAATTTTAGAAGTTTCTTACAAAGTTAAATGGAAACCTAATTTATGACCCAGAAATTCCTTCCCGAGATATTTACCTAACTGAAATGTAAACATATGTAAACATATGTCTGCAAAGCGACTTACAGGAGAAGGATTATAGCACTTTATTCATAATAGCCTAAAACTACTTACAAATTGAATGTTTATCACCATGAAAAAAAAGTCATGTAGTAAAATAAAAGTAGATGAACTACTGATGCTTGAAAGGTCTGAATAAAAAGGAAATTATTTTAAAATAGAATATAATTTATTAAATTTTGGATTCTTCTTAAACAGTTGTTACATAACAATATTTTCTAGGAAATATACATCTGTGCTTTCTCCTATTGTTTAGAGCTTATAATTTCCAGAACCTTTATCATTTGGTCAATACCTCTTCGATAATTTTCAGTACGTTAACAATCATCTTACAGTGCCATTTTCATTGATAAATAAATTACTCCAGGTATAATTTGGCCTATACAGAAAGAAGAAATCATCATTTTTTCTGCACATTATATTTCAAAGAATAAAATTTTATATTCCATTAATTTTTGTGTCCTTACCAAATTTTATATTTTAGTTGGTTCTCGGCTTTTAACTTTTATGATGAACCTTCATGAATCTCTACAGAGGAAGATATATGTTTGTTTTTCTTTACAAATCTTGATTTTGAGGACAAAAATCCAAAGTTATCCCATAAACTATGGATTGGGAAAAAAAAGTGTTTAGGTATATACAAGCCAGCTTTCCAGACCTAGACTTGTCAAATATTCCAGAGTCTGGAATAGAAGAGAGGACTGGAGAAGAAGCTATTGATAAATTTAGAACTTGGAATGTGGTCCTAGAAGTGGTCCTAAGCTTTTGTCAGTCTCTGAAACTGCAATGCTCTAATTAAGAACTCTGAGAAAAGTTTGCAGTTCTGAGCATAGACAACTTTTATATCTCACTTTTCACCTTCAAATCTTAGTGCTGTCAGCCTTATAAACAATCTTGGCACTAGTAAAGCACTGTATTTGTAAACTAATGATTTTTTGCAAGAGCTTCCATTGACAAAGAAGATAGGAAGCAGCTTCAGAGTCTCCATGGGCAGTGAAAAAATACAGGAACATAATATTACCATGTCTTAAGAAAAGACAAAGAAAGTAGTGAGACTGAACAAACTCTTAGATTCTTAAATCGTCTTATGGTCCTGATAAAAGACCAGAGAGAAACAGTATGGGCAGTGCACGAAAGACAAGTGTGGAAGGTGATAATGCCCAAGGATCAGAAGATATTGTACTTTGAGTAGATGGCACACTAGGACTTGGAAGATGCTGCATTAGAGCATGAGGGCAAGCCCTCCATCCTCCCTACAATGTTATAATACTATGAGAGCTCCTGAGATATTAGAATTGAGTATATAACGTAAAGAACAGAAGAAAAAAGTTGGTGGACATTCTCAGTTGAATGAATTTGAGTAAAAACACTGAAGTGACAGATTTTACTTGGATTTAGCTACAGAAGCATTCTTTGTTGAGTAAAATACAGAATATAATGTAGAAATAAAGATTAAATATTGAAATTATAGCTTAAGCTTTTTCCCACCTACATTTTTGACATTGAGTCTACTTTGTTCTGTATTCATGGTTTCTTTCTTTATGAGCTTAGAACTCTCATGAACTTCAGTTTTTTAACAGTAAGATGGGGATAATAAAACTTAACTCAAATTGCACAAAAGACCATATCAGACAAATTAGGATAGATTTGAATTTGGTGAAAAATAACACCTAAATCTTAGTGATCTGATTCGACAAAAGAGTATTTTGTATTCTTGTCCCATGTTTCACACTTTGCTGTCAGGCATATCAGGGTGAATGAGGGCTCTGCCATCCTGCAGGTTCAGCATATGCAATTAATACACTGAAGAGACCTCTCAGTCTTTTCTGTGCTCCAGCTTGTTGTGGCACTGCTATTTCTGTTTACAACCGATTGGCCAGAATTGGTCATGCGGATCTGCCTAACTGCAGGAGGACTAGGAAGTACAGACTCTGTGTGCCTAGAAGGAGGGGAAAATAGATTATGAACATCACCTATAATTTCTACCATAAAGATTGTGTGAAGTAATACATGGATAAAGCATTATACCATGGCTGTCACAGATGCACTCAAAAAATGATAATTATGTACTTTTAATTGAGGATTTTTAAAATTATGTCAGGATTCTTCATTCCTTTCACAACAATGTAGGCTTTAAAAGGTAGCATAGTATAGGCAATAACTAATTCTGCCATGATTAGAAGATAGACATTCTCAGTTCTAGTCATATGTTTTCAACTATTTCAATTTTTTTTTTTTACACTTGAAACATAATAGATTATACCTATTTATGGGGTACACAGTTGACTATCAGTATTTGTGTACAATATGTGATGATCAAATCAGTATTATGAGCATGTTTATCATGATAAATAATAATCATTCTTTGCATCCATTACCCAATTTTGCCCTAACCCTCCTAGCCTTCCCCATCTCCCAACTCTAGTGATGATAGACCTGAGCTCCTCTTCTGAAAGTTCAATGTATTATTGTAGTTGTTCATCTCTTTCTTTCTTTCTTTTTATTTTATAGTATTTTATTATTATTTTAATATTTTTATTAACATATTCTCTATTACAAATCATAATTTTTCTTTAAACCCTAATCCAAACTATCACTCCCCAACCCCCTCCCTCCCTCTTTCCCATCTCTAGTATACTTGGGTTTGTTCTCTCCTTCTGAAAGTTCATCATATTATTGTGGTCTTGTCTTGCCTTTTCTTTTTTTCCTTCCTTCCTTCTTTCCTTCCCTCCCTCCCTTCCTCCCCTCTCTCTCTCTCTCTTTCTCTTTTTCTCTTCCCTTCTTTCTTAGCACGGAGTTAGACTGAGAACATGCAGAATTTCTCTTTCTGTATATATACACAACGAAATAAGTCTGACTTATTTCACTCAACTTAATTTTCTCCAGGCTCATCCATGTTGCTGCAAATGGCAGAATTTCATTCATTTTTATGGTTGAGTAACATTCTGTTGTGTATATATACCACATTTTCTTTATCCAGTCACCCACCAAAGGATATTAAGGTTGATTCTATATTTTGGCTGTTGTAAATATGGCTGCAATGAACATGGGAGTGCAGGTATCACTTCAACATGATGAGTTCCATTCTTTTGGATATATATCCAGTAGTGGGATAGCTGGATCATATGTTAGTTTTCTTTGTAGTTGTTTGAGAAACCTCCATACTGTTTTTGTTAATGGCTTCACTAATTTACAGTCCTACCACCTGTGTAAAAGAGTTCCTCTTTCCCCACATCCACACCAGCATTTGTTACTCTCGGTCCCCTTAATAATGGCCAGTTCAACTGGGGTAAAATAATATTGCAATGTGGTTTGGATTTGCATTTCCCTGATGATTAGTGATGTTGTGCATTTTTTCATGTACCTGGCCATTTATATGTTTTTCTTTAGAAAATGTCTGTTTCCTTTGCCCGTTTTTTAATTGGATTATTTGATTTTTTATTGTGTAATTGTTTGTATCTCTTTGCCGAATTTCTCCATTTGTTCTCAAATTTCTTTTTGACTTCACTGTGATTTTTATCTATTTTTTTATTCATCATTTTGGGATTCTTTTTCAGGCAATTTTCCAATTTCTTGTTGTTTGGGGTCTGGTAATAGAGAATTGTAGTTTTTTAGGGGGGTCATGTTTCCCTGTAGTTCATGTTTCTCTTATCTCCGCATTGATGTCTGGGCATTTGGCAGTGTAGTCACTTCTTTTAATTGTAGGGGTGGCTTTTGAAGGGGGAGACTCTTTCTTGTAGACATATTCTATATTGTCAATCAGGTTGGGTGTTTTAAGTTTGGGTCTGGGTGAGTGCTGTAGTGTGACTCATATGACTTCTTCAACTGTTTTCAATCCTGGAGTTATCCGTGGTTGTATTTGTGGCATAAGCAGTGGGGCCCTCAGCAGATTCTTGTTGCGGTGGGTTTCTTGTTGGGTGGGTGATCCACTGTTGGTCAGTGAGCAGATGGATATGGTTGTGGCAGGTCCTTGTAGCTCTGTAGAGGGCCACTGGCTGAGCTGTTGATCCTAGAGCAAGCCTGTGTGGATGCTGCAGTACTCAGTGGCTTTCTAGAGGAATTCTGTAGGAAGAAAAAGCTGCCACCCAATCAGCTTTTGGTTTGGGATTAGGTGTTCACAGCTGTCACAGGGCCTGGAAGCTCTGAAGTTGGCCACTTGACCAGCTGTTGAGCCTGATGCAAACCTGCAAAGGTGCAGCCAAGGCCAACAGCTCTGCAGAGACCTGACTTGTGGTGTCAGAGCCCCCACTTGGTCTACTGTCAGTCTGGGAGCAGATATACCCTGGAGCAACAAGTACTGGCAACTCTTTATAGGGCCACTGTTTTAGTCATTGAGCCTGGAGCAAACTTGCATGGATATTGCAGAACTCAGAGGTTCTCTGGTGGCATGCTATAGGGAGGAAAGCTGCTGCCCAATCAGCTGTTGAACTGGGAGTAGGTATATGCAGTTGTTGTAAGGCCTGGCAGCTCTGTAGATGCCTGTTTGGTCTTCTGTTGGTCAGTGGGCAGGTGTATACTATTGTAGTACACCCTGTTTAGAGGGCCATTAGATCAGCTGTTGAGTCTGGAACAAGCCTGTATGAATGTAGCTAGACCCAGCAGTTCCTTAAATCTGTGGAGGGCTGTGGGGGGAGAAGGGAACACTACTGGACTGGCTATAAGCAAGGCACCTGTGGACATAGTAGGACCAAGAGTTGTACAGGGTGTGGTGAATTTTCTGCTTAGCAATATTGTCTGATCATTGAGTGGGGTGGGGGTGGGGGTGCTGCATGGATTCAGAAGCTGGGGTCCCCATCTGTCTGTCTTAGGCTCCAGGCAGTCTGGGCCTGGGTCATGGTCCTGCAGGCTCCTCTAGACAAAGGAGTCAGACTCAGGGTAGGGTACACTCCCACCTGGTAAGGCAGTAGAAGGCAGGGAGGTCATTGTTATCTTGAAGGCATGTGACGGATATTCACAATTATAGGCTATCCCAGAGAATTTAAAATGTTCTTTCAGGCAAAGAATGAAGGTAGTTTCATTCTTAGTCTTGCTTCAAATCATTTCTCCTGTAACTTAAAACTCAAATTTTGGATTGTCTATTTTCACCTTTAGGGAGCATTGCTATTCAGGGCACAATCCAGATAAAGGAGAGACCATCTTTCTTTCTGAAGAATTTATGTTGCTGCCCTTAAGCCCAGAAATTTGTTTAGGAAAAAGCCTTCTGGGAGAAGCCATTGTCCAGGAGAAAGCAAGCTAAGGTCAGGCTCTCTTTTTATTTGATTAGATTTGGCCTTCACTTATAGTTTGGAGAAATTATTTAATATTTTAGGTTTTTATGACAAAAAAAAATCTGATAGATCCCTGAATCATAGCTAGGAAATGAGAAGTGAAATTTGAAGAGAAAAACCCACATTGGATATTAGTTATGCTATTTTTATATGTCTAATATCCAGCGATTAGTCAAAGTTTCTTAGTCTCAGTTTCTTCATCAAGTAAAATGGCATTGTAAAGAAGTTCCACTTGTTAAGTTTGACCTAAAGGTTTCTTCAGGTATAGTGAACTGTAACCTAACATAATATGCAAATAGATTGTAACCCTGTAACCTGCATTTGCAACAAGTAACCAGCCAGTTTTTCAGACCTTGTTCAAATCAGGCAAATGCCCAGCTGTAATCAATCCAGTTGTTTCTGTACCTCACTTCTGTTTTCTGTGTACCGCTTTCCTTTTGCTTTTTATAAATCTTAGCCAACCACAGCAGCCCTGGAATTTCTCTGAACCTACCCTGGTTCTGGCTTATTCGTGAATTATTCTTTGCTCACTTTAACTCTGTTAAATTTAATTTTGCTAAAGCTTTCTTTTCATCACATAATAGCTGAAGATATTACAATGCGAAAGCATGTATAAACTGTATAAACTACTATACAGTTTAGGATCTTAGGTTTTGTCCTTCCATCCAGCTTATTGTCTAGCACGGAAGATTTAATCAAGACATGGAGTCCGAGGGAATCAGCATGTGAGAGATGATGGTAGATGATGTTGGAAGTAGGTTGTTAATTTGAGGGTTATTGGACAGTCAGGGTCGGCTCTGAATTTACTTCCCTTACATAGAAAATCTGCTTTACTACACCAGGAGCTTGTTCCTATGAAAATGTATATGATCTAAATTTCTATGGGCAAAATGATATTTACAATAATGTTACTTGGTGATATTTAAAGTGATTAGTTGTACTTTCAAATATATAAGTTTAGCTCTAATCCATACACATTTACTCTTGTACAGAATATATTCAAGTGAATCTTATACGATTTTTTCTATTAAACATCTGTAATGATATGTAAATAAAGACCATATTCTGATTATTCAGAGACTAAACTATGTTTATTTTTTTATTTTTTTTCTTCCAAATTTTATTTAATTTTGTCAATATACAATGTGGTTGATTATTGTGGCCCATTACCAAAACCTCCCTCCCACCTCCCTCTAGACCCTCCCTACCAACAATGTCCTTTCTGTTTGCTTGTCATAACAACTTCAAGGAATTGTAATTGTTGTGTCTTCTTTCCTCCCCCCTGCCCTGATTTTTGTGTATTTGTTTATTTATTTTTAGCTCCCACAAATAAGTGGGAACATGTGATATTTCTCTTTCTGTGCCTGACTTGTTCCACTTAATACCATTCTCTCTAGGTCCATCCATGTCATTGCAAATGGCAGTATTTTATTCTTTTTTACAGCAGAGTAGTACTCCATTGTGTAGATATACCACATTTTCCATATCCACTCATCTGATGATGGACATTTGGTCTACTTCCAACTCTTAGGTATTGTAAATAGTGCTGTGATGAACATTGGGTAACAGGTATACCATCAACTTGATGATTTCCATTCCTCTGTGTATATTCACAGCAGTGGGATAGCTGGGTTATATGGTAGATCTATCTACAATTGTTTGAGGAACCTCCATACCATTTTCCATAGAGGCTGCACAATTTTGCAATCCCACCAACAATGTATGAGAGTTCCTTTTTCTCAGCAACCTCGCCAGCATTTATCGTTCAGAGTCTTTTGGATTTTAGCCATCCTAACTGGAGTGAGATGGTATCTCAGTGTGGTTTTGATTTGCATTTCCCGAATGCGAAGCGATGTTGAGCATTTTTCATATGTCTGTTGGCCATTCATATATCTTCCTTTGAGAAATGCCTATTTAGCTATTTTGCCCATTTTTTAATTGGGTTGCTTGTTTTCATCTTGTAAAGTTGTTTCAGTTCCTTGTATATTCTGAATATTAATCCTTTGTCAGATGTATATTTTGCAAATATTTTCTCCCCCTCTGTTGGTTGTCTTTTAATTCTTTTAATTGTTTCTTTTGCTGTGCAGAAGCTTTTTAGTTTGATATAATCCCATTTGTTTATTTTTCCTTTGGTTGCCCATGCTTTTGGTTCATATTCATGAAGTCTGTGTCCAGTCCTACTTCCTGAAGAGTTTCTCCTATGTTTTTTTTTTAAGAAGTTTTATTGTTTCAGGGTGGATATTTAATTCTTTAATCCATTTTGAGTTGACTTTAGTGTATGGTGAAAGGTATGGGTCTAGATTCATTCTCCTGCATATTGATATAGAGTTATCCCAGCACCATTTGCTGAAGAGGCAGTCTCTTCCCCAGTGTATAGGCTTGGTGTCTTTGTCAAAGATCAGATGGCTGTAGGTGTGTGGATTGATGTCTGGATTCTCTATTCTATTCCATTGATCAGTGTGTCTGTTTTTATGCCAGTACCATACTATTTGGGTTATTATAGCTTTGTAGTACAATTTATTTATTTATTTATTTATTTTACATTTCACAGCTTTATTTAATATAGACCCCCCACCCCCAAAAAAGCAATTAAAGGTCCAACTATAAATGAATGTAAAGGTAAACTATTGTTTTTACGTGAGATGAAATATTAAGCGTCCATTAAGATATTTACAAAGATTTTATGATACCACGGGAAAGTACTTATTATGAAAAGTTAAGTAATCATGGAGAACAAAAAACAAAATTCAATATAATAATCATGTGTAAAAATCTACTAAGAAATATGAAAGATTTGATGGAAATGTTCCAAAATATTCATAGTTAATATACTTAGATGTTGTAATTATGAGTATTTTTCTACTTTTGTATTTCCATTTTTCCCTTAGTGGACACATTTTTTGTAATTAAGTTATATTTATAATTTTAAAATAATCATGTTAAACTGAAATATAACTTTTCAAAAGCAAAGATGAGGTAGTGAGAACAATTATAAAACAATTTATCATTGTAGTTAATACCCTGAGATCTGGATTCAAACTGTTTGGGTTTGAACTTGATTCCTGGAGTTACTGTGTGACTTTGAGCAAGTTATTTAACCTTTTCTTGCCCTGGTTTCCCACCTGCAAAATGGGGATGATAACAGTACCTTCATAAATGGGTTGGTATGAGGATTACAAAATTCACGTACAGTGTTTGGCACAGAGAATAACATCCAGTAAGCACTCAGAATGATAACAGATCCAATGCTCCAGTGATCTCAAAGAAAGCATTCAAACAAAGGGAAAGGTGAACAAACATCACATCCCGATGACTCAGGACCAAGTAAGTCAGAGTTGTACTTTCAGTGAGCAATTTTCCCTCAGGCAGAATCAATCCCCACATGCTTTTTTGATAGTTTACATTTTCTCCTGAAGAAGATAGACAGTACAAAGATATTTTTGCCTTACAGACAATTTCTTACTTGGTTTTTCCTTTTTAATGTATTGGTCATAATTTATTGTGCTAAGTACCTTTTGGTCTTAAAAACAAGTCTAAAATTATGATCATAGGATTGTCAGAAAACACTAGCCATTACTCTAAGATGGAATGACCTTATAAAATACCGTTTATGGTGCTCACAGACAGTAGTTTAATTGCTGATGCAATCATATTTTTCTGTCAAATGTCTTGCAACATAAGCGAAATCAGAAACTGGTCTCCCATCTCCTGCACCCCAAATCCTTCTTTCTATGCAGATTAAACCATCTAAATCTAGGAAAATGAAATGGTCAATAATTATCCTGGAAATTTGACCACAACAGGCTTTTAGTAAATATTTGTAAAAAGAACACCCATTTCTGAAATTTTAGTTATCATTGCTTTTCAATACTTAGCTTTTAAAAAGAGTGATAATTCAGTTAAGATTGCACAAATATTAAATCTTGACCAATAAAGAAGATCCAGAGGCATCACTTTTCCCTTACGAGAGAGGATAATGCCTTTAAGCTTCCAAAGACACTTGTTAGCCTAATTTCTAATCTAAATTTCCTTGATATATTGACCCTAGGAATCCTCTACTCAAAATAAGGCAGTGCAAATATTTTCTCCCACTCTGTTGGTTGTCTTTTAGCTCTGTTAATTGTTTCTTTTGCTATGCAGAAGCTTTTTAGTTTGATATAGTCCCATTTGTTTATTTTTCCTTTGGTTGCCCGTGCTTTTGGGGTCATATTCATGAAGTCTGTGCCCAGCCCTATTTGCTGAAGGGTTTCTCCTATGTTTTCTTTAATAAGTTTTATTGTTTCGGGGTGTATAATTAAATCCTTGATCCATTTTGAGTTGATTTTAGTACAAGGTGAGAGATATGGGTCTAGTTTCAATCTCCTGCAAATGGATAACCAGTTATCCCAGCACCCTTTGCTGAAGAGGGAGTCCCGACCCCAGTGAATAGACTTGATGCCTTTGTCAAAGATCAAATGGCAGTAAGTGCGTGGGTTGATTTCAGGGTGCTCTATTCTATTCCATTGATCAGAGTCTCTGTTATTATACCAATACCATGCTGTTTTGGTTATTATAGCTTTGTAGTATAGTTTAAAGTCAGGTAGAGTAATACCTCCAGCTTTATTTTTTTTGCTCAGCGTTGCTTTGGCTATTCGTGGTCTTTTGTTATTCCAGATAAATAACTGTATAGTTCTTTCCATTTCTGTGAGAAATGTCATAGGAATTTTGATGGGGATTGCATTAAATTTGTATATCACTTTGGG
>NW_007729795.1:27043-146508 GCF_000696425.1 Galeopterus variegatus | reverse complement strand
TGGAGGGGACACATCTGGGTGGGAGGGGGGAGAGGGAGGAGAGAGGGAGGTTTTGGTGATGGGACACAATAACTAACTACATTGTATATTGACAAAATAAAAAATAAATAAAGAAAATAAAAAAAAGAATAAGGTAGTGCTTCAAGGTCTTGATTTGGTTTGGCAACCTTTCTCTGTCCATGGACTCTGTTCTCTCNCGCCCGCGCAGAGGAGAGCGCGGGTCCCGCGTCCCCTTTATGGAGCACCAGACGCCACCCCATGTCCGCCCCTTCGGCCTTGGCTCCCGTCCCTCTACCCTGCCTCCCAGCTCTGCGTGGCAGATCCTGGCTCGGCTCATCAGTGATGCCCTCTCGCAGGCTGGCGCTTCGGGATGCAGCCAGAGCGAAGGGGGAGGACGAAGCTATTTTGATGCCAAACAGTGTTCCGGGGCCCCCGCCTCCGCTCGCGCGTCTTGTTCCGCAGCCAGCAACCTCTGATGCTGCAACTTCTGGGCCCTAATTCTGTTGCAGTTTCTCCTCGCATCCCCGCATGCGTCCCTGGACCGTCCGTCTTGGTCAGAAAGGCGCATCCGATCTGCTCCGCGTGGACGCACAGGCTGCATGCAGCCTGGAGAAGTCGTCCTGTCCGTCTGCCCTGGCCTTCCCTGCCCCGCATCCCCTTTGTAGTACAATTTAAAGTCAGATAGTTTTATGCCTCCAGCTTTATTTATTTATTTATTTATTTATTTTTTGCTTAGCATTGCTTTGGCTATGCATGGTCTTTTGTTATTCCATATAAATGTCTGGATAGTTTTTTCCATTTATGAGAAAAATGTCATTTGAATTTCAATGGGGATTGCATTGAATTTGTATATCACTTTGGGTAGTATGGACATTTTCACAATGTTTTTTATTCCAATCCAAGAGCATGGGATATCTTTCCATCTTCTTGTATCCTCTCTAATTTCTCTNTATAGGATCATGTCATCTGCAAACAGGGACGGTTTGACTTCATCTTTTCCAATCTGGATGCTCTTTATTTCATTCTCTTCTCTGATTGTTCTGGCTAGTACTTTCAACACTATGTTGAATAGGTGTGTTGAGAGTGGACATCCTTGTCTAGTTTCTGTTCTTAAAGGAAAAGCTTTCAGCTTTTCCCCATTCAGGATGATATTGGCAGTGGGGTTATCATATATGGCTTTAATTATTTTGAGATAATTTCTATCTCTTATAGAGGGTCTTTGTCATGAATGAATGTTGAATTTTATCAAATGCTTTTTCAGCATCTATAGAGATGACCATATGGTCCTTGTGTTTGTTTTTACTAATATGGTGTATCACATTTATTGATTTGCATATGTTGAACCAACCTTGCATCCCTGGAATGAATTCCACTTGATCATGGTGAATATTTTTTACATATGGGTTGCTGTATTCTGTTAGCTAGTATTTTATTGAGGATTTTTGGATCTATATTCATCAAAGATATCGGCCTGTAGTTTTCTTTTTTAGTTGTATCTTTACCTGGTTTTGGTATCAGGATGATGTTTGCTTCATGGAATGAGGTTGGGAGACTTGCCTCTGTTTCAATCTTTTGGAATAGTTTGCAAAGAATTGGTGTCAATTCCTCTTTGAATGTTTGGTGAAATTCTGCTGTGAATCCATCTTGTCCTGGGCTTTTCTTTGTTGGGAGCTTTCCGATAACAGCTTCAAACTCCTTTATTGTTATTGTTCTGTTCAGTTTTTCTACGTCTTCTTGGCTCTGATTTGGGAGCTTGTGTGTGTACAGATATTTATCCATTTCCTCCAGATTTTCAGATTTGTTGGCATATCATTGTTTATAGTAGTCTCGAATGATTCCTTGTATTTCAGATGTATCAGTTGTAATATCACCTTTTTCATTTCTAGTTTGTGTTATTTGGGTCTTCTTTCTTTTTTTTAGTTATCTGTGCTAATGGTTTGTCAATTTTATTTATCTTTTCAAAAAACCAAATTTTTGATTCATTGATCTTTTGTATTGTTTTTTTGAGTTTCAATTTCATTAAGTTCTGCTGTGATCTTAATAATTTCTTTCCATGTGCTAACTTTGGGTTTGGATTGTTCTTGTTTTTCTAGTTCTTTAAGGTGAAGTGTTAGGTTTTTAGCTTGCCATCTTTCCATTCTTCTGAAGTAAGCATTTAATGTGATAAATTTCCCCCTTAGTACTGCTTTTGCAGTATCCCACAGGTTATGGTATGATGTATCATTATTTTCAATATTTATTTTGATTACCTGTTTGTTTGATTTCTTCTTGGACACATATGTCATTAAGTAGAATGCTTTTTTTTTTTTTTTTTTTCCTTTTTTTGTCTTTTTTCGTGTCCGGCAATGGATCGCAACCCTCAGTGTCGCGCCCGTACCGGACCGGGACCGGCAACGGGATCGCAAACCTTGGTGCTGCGCCCGCACCTCGCTCAGCCAGTGAGCAGGAACCGGTCTGTATGTGGGATCCGAACCCTCGGCGGGAGCGCCACCGCGCTCCCAAGCGGCGCACTGTAGCAGTGCGTCACCGGGCCGGCCCCAAGTAGAATGCTTTTTAATTTTCATGTGTTTGTATAGTTTCCAGAATTTGGTTTGTTATTGATTTCTAATTTTAATCCATTGTGGTCTGAGAAAATATATGGGATAATTCCAATTTTTTTTGAATTTGTTGAGACTTGACTTGTGACCTAATATGTGATCTATCCTGGAGAATGATCCATGTGCTGAAGAGAAGAATGAATATTCTGAGGTTGTTGGATGGAATGTACTGCAGATATCTGCCATGTCCTATTGGTCTAGTATGTTGTTTAGATCTTGTGTTTCTCTGCTGATTCGTTGCCTAGATTATCTGTCCAATATTGACAGTGCAGTGTTCAGGTCCCCTGCTATTATGGTATTAGTGTCTATTTCCTTCTTTAGGTCTAATAGAGTTTGTTTTATAAATCTGGGTGCTCCAACATTGGGTGCATACATATTTATGATTGTTATGTCTTATTGATGGATGAATCCTTTTATCATTATGTATTGACCCTCATCATCTCTTTTTATGGTTTAAAGTATATATTATCAGATATAAGAATAGCTACTCCAGCTCGTTTTGCATTTCTGTTGGCATGGTAAACCCTTTTCCATCCTTTCACTCTTAGTCTATATGAGTCTTTATGGGTGAAGTGGGTCTCTTGAAGGCTGCATGTAGTTGGATCCTCCTTTTTAATCCAGTCAGCCAGTCTGTGTCTTTTGATTGGGGAATTTAAGCCTTTTACATTAAGAATTGTTATTGAAAAGTGTTGATTTAATCCTAGCATATTATTGATTATTGTTTGGATGTCTTAGGTGTCTTTTGTTCCTTTCTGATTTACTGTTTATTTTCTGTATTTGTTGGTTCCTTGGGTTGTAGATAGCCTTTTTATTGTTTGTTTTCTCTTCATGAATGCCATTTTTATCATACTAGTTGGTTTTGATTTTTCTTGTGTTTTCATGGCAGTGATAGTTATTTTTCAGGTACCAAAGCCAGTATGCCCTTGAGAATATCTTGTAAGGCTGGTTGTGTGGTAGTGAACTCCCACAGTTTTTGTTTGTCTGAGAAATATAATATTTGCCCTTCATTTTGGGAGGATAGCCTTGTGGGGTAGAGTATTCTTGGCTAGTAATCTCTGTCTTTTAGTATTTTGAATATATCATTCCATTCCTTTCTGACTTTTAGGGTTTGTGATGAAAAGGCTGATGTTAGTCTGATTGGGGCTCCCTTATATGTGATTTGACGCTTCTCTCTTGCAGCTTTTAAGATTCTGTCTTCATCTTTGAGTTTTGCCAATTTGACTACAACATGTCTTAGAGAAAACCTTTTTGGGTTGAAAACATTTGGGGCTCTTTGAGCTTCCTGAATCTGAAGATCTGTCTCTTTTCCAATAACTGGGAAGTTTTCTGCCACTATTTCATGGAATGTGTTTTCAATGCAATCTCCTTTTTCCTCCCTTTCTGGAATACCCGTGACTTGGATATTTGAGAGCTTGAGGTTGCCTGATATCTCTCTCATATTTTCTTCAATGACTTTAATTCTTTTTTCTTTCCTTTTTTTTTTTTTTTTTTTTTTTTTTTTTTTTTCCTTTTTTTTTTTTTTTTGTTTTGTCTACCTGTGTTATTTCAAACAGCCCATCTTCAAGGTCAGAAGTTCTCTCTTCTACTTCTGCAAGCCTGCTGGTTAAACTCTATTGTGTTTTTTGTTTTGTTGAATGAATTCTTCAGCTCCACAAGTTCTGCTACATTCTTTTCAGGGCACTGATTTCCTTGTACATTTCTTCTTTCAGCTCTTGTATACTTTTCCTCATTTCATCATGTTTTCTGGCTGAGTTTTCATGTATTTCTTTTAGTTTCCTTAGAATTATCACTCAAAATTCCTTGTCAGACATTTCAAGGGCTTCTTGTTCTATAAGATCTAGAGCTTGAGATTTATTACCCTTTGGTGGTGTACTTTCTTGATTTTTCATTTTTCTGGTATCTTTCCATTGATGTTTAGTCATTGCGGCAGAAGGTTTCACAGTCCACAGGTTTGACATGACTGTCAGGCTAGTATGTTGCTGGGGTTGCCAATTTGGTATGGCTGCCTCAGTGTCTGCTCAGATGGCTACTAGTGCCTCGCATGTGTGGTTGCCTCGAGTCTTGGGCCTCTCTGGGGGGCCATCTCTCTGATCAGCATGCACTCGGCCGGGCTGCTGGGTCATGCGGCAGCACCACAGGGCATGTGGTCTCTGTGGAGCTTCTGCCTCCCCTGCTCCTAAACTATGTTTGAAACTTAATTCCTAGCTTAGATTGGAGTAGACTGAAAGCAGGATGGAGAATAAAGTAAAAAATAATAGAAAATGTGAGAGAAAATGAGTTCATGAGAGCAAGACTTTTTACCTGATTTTTCATTCCTGCTTCCCCAGTGCCTCAATTAGTTTCAGGTGCATAGAAGTGGCTCAATACATTTTGATGATTAAATTAATTAAACATTAGGTCAACAACTGGGTAGGAAAGAATAGGATAATGGAAGGTGTGGATGAAAAAGAAAAAAAAAATAGAGTAAGGGCTAGTAAATACAGAAAATGAAGTGAGGCAACCAGTGGGGTGCTGGGAGAGGTAACATGAGGTGGGAAGTTTAGACATTTTCTCTGCATCCCTGAAGAAAAAAATAAAGAATAAGTAGAACCAATGCAGGCCCAATTTTTCTTCATTACAATTATGGTAACATCTAGAACCTTCCAAGGATATAATGGACTGCCTATGGACAGGAGGAGTTCTCAGTCACCAGAGGTGTGTGGGTTCATTTGATATATGTTATAAAAGGAATTCAAGGACTAGATCAGTACCTGAATAAAATAATATTAGATCTTTATAATCTGAAATTCAATTATTCTGCAAGAAGTTTTATAGTGTTTTCTGAGTGAGTCACAGGAAACTGAAGGGGAGACTCAGTTACAATCTCCTTTTTCATTTATTAATCAGGAAGAAGGTGAAGGATATTAGAGAAAGCAGGAGGTGAATGGATATCCTCTAACTTATCCACAAAGGAATTTGCCCTGCTCTGGCTTGTTTGAACTAAATTGAGTCATTTGGAATAAAACATAAAGCAGATACTTGTCACTAATACTATTTTTCAATTTATTTAATTGCTCAATTATCATATCACCTTTTCCTATTATTTTGTAAATTATCTTAGTTATTTGAAAATAAGATATTTTAGATTATATAATAATATTAAATAAGAATATTCATTTTGCAATAAAGAGATAACTGTGTTGGTTATTTAATTCAAGAATCTAAATATTTCAGTCCAAAGGCATCCTTAGGTAGTTTTATCATTTTTAAGATGAAAAAAATGAACTATTAATCAATATTTCACCACCCTCTTTTATTACAGTTTAAAAACTATAGCTACACTTTTTCTGTCCTTGCCTAGAGGAAGTATATGAATAAGTACAACCTGCTTCAATTATAAATCAAGGGCCAAAAATCACACTGCACTGCATTGCTCAATATGATTTTAGATTTAAGAAAAGAGCACAGATTAAAATGTACATATCAATTAGCATACAGGAAATAGACAACACAGGAATGGTAGCTTTTGCTAGAGAGTAATTTTGAACATCAATAAAAAATAAATGATATAACCATATAAATTTGCAAGTTTCACACTAAAATACCTATGTGTATATATATATAAAGGAACTATAGCCCAAAATATTACAAATTGAGACTACCATAAATTATACCAGAGGAATTAGGCACACTTTCCCCCTAAACATAAATTTAATGGAGAAAAAAAAAGATATCATCAAAGTAATTTTCCATCTTGATATATTTCATCATGTGAAAGAAAATATGAGAGTCTGTTTAGCTTTACATATTGCTTATGTCCTGATGTCCTGATTCTGAAGCACAACATCTGTATATTTAGGTAACATCAACTTCAGCTTTATGCTGAATCTGTGTTCCTGCATGATTTAGTCACCATGTCCTTTCTATAGTCTAGCCATAAAAGTCACCCCTTCCTACATTATCATTTCTGCTTTTTAGGCTATGTGTTTTAGCCTGAGTCACATAAAAGAGTGAAACGTTCAATCATGAACTATGCTTTTAGAAAATTGAGCATATCTCTGTACTTCATTTACATTATATTCCTAAACATCTCTGTATATTGATCTGAAGACCACAAAAGCTGAAATCCAGTCAGAGAGTTTGAAGGAAGTAGAGACCAGCTGGGACCCTTCTGTTCACCTAAATCCTGAAGTGGGCAGAGTCAGAAAGAATACTGATTGCAGTGGGTTCTGGGAATGAAAAATTTGTGTGTCATCTGCCCGGTAAGTTTTTCATAGGATCAGGAAATTGGGTAGGTTATCTAGAAGTCTAGTAAATGAGCCTGTAGGTTAGATGAATACCCACTAAACAAAAGGAAACAGAGAAGGTTCCCTGAAGTGTACTTTTCCTCTGGGTTTTAGAGAGATTTTATTCAATACCTAAGGAAAAAGATAGCAAAGCCACAGTCAATCCACATATTCTCTTTGTATTTCAGGTTTAAAACAGAGAAACAAAAATCAATATTGACTGCCCAAGAGGATGAATGTTTCAGCAGAAGAGAAAAAGACCATAGTACAGACAATATAGAAGGGTATATCTCTGAACACCTCTGAAGAATGATTAACTATAGGAGGCAGAAGATGTGTTCACACATGGTTTGACATTCTTAACGGGATGCAACAAATACATAGCCTCTGGAAAAGAAAGACAAAAGGCAGAATAACAATTAGGAAGAGGTAAATGGAAAACAGTGGTACTCAGCAAGGCTCACTGCCCAACACGCATAGAAGCCAATACTATGGCACTGTTTTTTGAGAAAAGAAAAGGCTTTATTGCAAGGTCCACCAGCAAGGACTGTCTCCCCAGTCTAAGGTCTGGGCATGTTTTAAAGGCTGGGGAGCGAGGACGTTTCTAGTTGGCAGTTTGATTGGTCAGCACACCGGATTTTATCACAGGACCTCGTGCTCCAAAATTGGCTTCACCTGTAAACTCTCCAATCTTTTGCTTCCAATGGTGGAGAACTTTATCCCTGCAGTGCTGAAGGTCAAAACCTTTTTCCCTGAGTATGCTCAGTAGGTTTCCTGCAAAAGAAAACATGCTAGTGTAAAGAAGTGGGAGTGGTTGAAACCATTTATGCAGTTTCAACAGCATGACTTGTAAAGAATAGTTGAGATGAAAACGAAACCAGGTGTGATAAAAAATATTTTAAAAGAAATGAAGTCATGACAGCAAAATTAAAATCGAATGTTGAAGTAGTTTGACAGAAACAAGTATCAAATGTCATGCACGAGATAATTTATAACTGTCTCCCACTATATTTGTAAATAAAGATGAAAGCCTAATGTTAAAATACTGCATGAAAGATGGAAATAGAGGTCCTGTCAAAATTGTGTCAGGTACTGTGCTATTTCCTGGAGTGATAAAGGTGTATAGGAAAGAACAGTTCACATTTTATTTTCTATCACATGATAATATTGTTTTATTTCTGATTATAAGACAAATATGTTTAACATAAAAGTTCAATAATACATACTGTTGGGAAAATGGAATAGTTTGGTCAGGTCACTCGCCTCCGGTCCACTTGGGTGTGGTTCAGCATGTCCATTGTAGGCAAATTGTGTGTGTTTTTTGTGTGTCTGTGGAGTTAGTGCACATGTGTGCCAATGTATCTTTTTAGTTTTGTTGCTGTTTTTGTGTTCTTCAGAGAGAGAGAGAGAGACAGAGAGACAGAGAGACAGAGAGAAAGAAAGAGAGAGAGTAGAGAGGAGTTTGGTGAAGCAGGAGGGCAAGTGTCAGTCTCAAGCGTCCACCCCGCACAGCCATGCTTTCCAACCTATGGCTTCAAGGACCTTTCGGCTGGATACCTAGCTCATAGACCTGTATGAAGGGGTCTGGTGACCCAGCCTGGTATGTGAAGGGATTGAGGGGTCTGTGGGCTCCCGACCCAGCCTTAGCTCGACAATCGGCCCAGTCAGTGCAGGATTACCAGCAGGTAAAAGAGCCCAAGAACTGGCGTGGTCACCTAGCTCTATAATTTGGTGATGGCGACAGGATTAAGAGCTAAACAATTGGCGCTCTGAGGATTCCAGGCCTTAGCCTAGCCAGACACATACAAACATAATTTTCACACATGATATTATTAGATTAAGAGAATGCCTCCTTACATATTGGTCTACAAAGATAAATACATAAAGGATGATAGTTAGATAGATTGGCAGATCAATATAAAATGTGTGATTAGTCTCTGTACTTGTCATGTATTGACCCGCCTGTTTTCTTCCTATATTCGGGAAGTTCTTATTTTGTGTTATATGTCTCCAAGATAAATACCTTAGCTTAACTTTGCATCCTCCATAGCATTTAGAGCATAGAAACATGACCTGGAGTTCTATAATGAGATTATCATATGGGAAACTTCAGATTAGAAGTAAATGATGGAGACTTCTGTTTTTACTTTCAGTAATTTAAAATGAGGTAATCAAGACCAACCTTCCAATGAGGATAACTGGGAAAGCTTAACTAGGTAACTATGTGCTTGAAGGAATCGTAGAGCTAAGAACATAATAAGGACTTATGAGAGAAGAGATGTTAGAAAAAGTAAAACCTAGAATCTGGAAACCTTTCTTTCTTTCTTTCTTTCTTTTTTGCTAATTTCTGAAGGAGAAAGTGAGAGATTGAAAAAACAGAGATTTTGAAACCTACAGAGAAAGGGAAGTAAAAATTGTACTTCAGTGTGTTTGTTGGGCAGAATTTACAACCTCTTGCCAGTATGGATCTGGCCATCACATCTTAGGCACGAATGGTGACAATTTACTCTGTCCTCCATAAATATTCATAACTAATAATAATAATAATAATAATAATAATAATAATAATAAACTCACACCCTAATCTATGGAACCTAATAACATGTTATCTTACATAGCAAGATGGACTGTGCAGATGTGATTGAAATTAAGGATTTAGAAATGGGGAGATTATCCTGGCTTATCCAGGTTTGCTCAGTCTAATTGTGTGAGTCCTTAAAAGTGAGAGAAAGGCAGGGGGAAGTCAGAGAAATGGCAGCACTTGAAGGACATGATGTTCTGTTTCTAGCTCTGAGATGTTCAGGGACAAACATACCTGTAGAAAAAAAACATACTTCATACCTTTAGTATTTAGTAAAACTAAAATGATTTCAGCTGGAAATAATAACAATAACTGGTGGGCTTTAAATATAGACATAAGAAAATACAAGATAGTGTCACATAATTTTAGAGAGAGAGAGAGTGATGACATTAGACTGATTTAAGGACTTTGAATTGTTAGAAAGAAGGTAGAAAGGCCAAAATAATGTCATATTTTTACAAATCTATTATGCATATTATAATGTGCAGCCACCAAAGAATAGTAGTTAAAAAACACTACAATGAGAATCTACATATACTATATATAAAGATACATATATGCATATATATATAGATATGTAATATCAATCCTATAAAAAAAATCAGAAAATTAAACAGGTGGAAACACTTCTTAACTGATTCTGACTCTGTGAGGCCAATTCTATATTGATATCAAAGCCACACAAATACATCACAATTAAAGGTAACTACAGACCAGCACACCTTGTAAACACAGATGCAAAAATTTTCAATGCGACATTAGTATATCCAATTTACAAATATATGTAAGGAAAAATACATTCTTGACCAAGTTGGATTTATCTTAGAAATGTGAAGTAGTTAATCATTAAATTATTTATGCCTAACTCAGTTATATTAACAGAATGAAGAGAATAAAACATGAGTATCTTAATTTTATTTCAGAAAAAGCACTTAAAATTCAACACTCATTACTGATAAAATCTCTAAGCGAGTTAGAAATAAAAGGGAACTTCTGAATTCTCATTAGGACATCTCCTAAAAGCCTATATTTAAAGGTAAAATATTGAACATTTTCTTCCTAACATTGAGAATGAGGTAAGAGTGTCTTTATAATTGTACTGTGGGCCCCAGCCCTTTCAATAAGTCAGGGAAAACAAAACAAAAAGCAAAACAGACATGATGTTGATGGTGGGGAGGGAGAGAGGGTGGGAGGAAAAGGATGAATTGCTAAAGGGACATGAAAATCAACGACATTGCATATTGATAAATTAAAATAAAAAAGAAAAAAATATTAACATCGATAAAACCAAAAGCTGATGAAGGAAGGAAAAAAAAAAAAAAAAGAAAGAAAGAAAAGAAAAAAACATAAAAGACACATGGCCAAGAGTTTTACAGGTGAGTTTTCTCAAAAGTGCAATGAACAGAAAATCCTTATAATATGCAAACTCTTTCAGAAATAAAAAAGGAAACCTACTGAATTAAAACTAAAAGAGGAATCATTCCTAAGTGAGATAAGAACAGTAAAAACACCAAAAAATTATTGACAATAACACTCGTGAATATAAATGCAGAATCTGAATATTAGCAAATCAAATTCAACAATATGTGCATTTATATATGTGTGTATTATATTTTTATGTGTGTGTATACATATATACATACATTTATACATATTTCTTAGTGGAATTCATCCTATTGGGACAGGAGGTGCTTAGTTTCCCTGGGGTCGGGTTTCAGGCCACTCCCCTGAGTCTCAAACCACTCCATTAGGACTCAAGCCCATCTTCTGAGTCCTAAGCTACGGTTGCTTATTGCACCTATTTTTGTAACCAGTGTGCAGAGAGTGAGACCCGAAGAAGCAGACTTACCTAATTCTAGTGGCTGAGTATGCTCAGTAGAAAGGAGTTTGTCCTTGAATGACCTTCGACTGGAGGCTCTAGAGAGCAATGAATAGAGTTTGAATATTTTTCAGTGAATATGCTGAAATTTGACCAATGAGCATGCTCCTAAGAGACCAACTGCGCATGCACAAGGCTGGGTTGCATAACCAGGAACCACCCCCTTAGGTGAATATTCCTTAGATAGCATGGATGCATATAGAATAGCCAGATACAAAGGTAGAATCCAGGAAGAAGGTGGGGCTGCTGCTCCCTCTCTCTCGATCCAGCCCACACTTCACCTGTGAGGTGGGTATTTCTTACTTTTTGTGTAAAGCCTACCTTTAGCAGGCTGCTGCTCATTTTCTTGAGCCAGCCTGCAGTTTATCTGCAAAGTCTGTTTTTTTTTTTTTTTTTTTTTGCATTAAACTTGCTATGGTTGTCTTTCACATTCTTGAGCCATCCTACAGTTTCTCTGTAAAGTACTTCTTTCTCTATGCATCAAATCTATTTTTGCTTTCTACTACGACTCTGCTCTTAAATTCTTTCCTATGGTGGAGTCAAGAACCTGGTAGAGGACAGGACAGGTTGAGGTCAGCTAATTGACCTCCCCAGACCATCTCCTCTGGTAACACCATGAAGGCAAGTACAATACCAGTTAATATTATTAATGTAATTTAATATATTAACTTCTTAGAAAAGATATATTTATATAAAATCACATACATAATAATGTATATGTACACATATAGGTGTATATTATACAATAAATGGTGTCTATATTACACAATAAATGGTGGCAAAGGTTTTCAAAAAAAAGAGAGAAGAACATTTTTCTTATTTGCAGATGACATCATTAGTTATATAAAATATCAGCAGGGATAAAAAAAAAACTGCTAAGAAATAATAAACACATTTACCATAGCCATGAGATACGATTAATAAAAAAAAAATTGCGTCGGGATATACTAGCAATATCGAAATGAAATTTAAAGAATTTGTTTACATGAGTACAAAAAATTAAATTAGTTAGAGACAAATTTATCAAAAGACACAAGACCCCTCCATTGAGAACATTGCTGAAATAAATTAAAGATAAGTAAATAGAGAATTATTCCAAGTTCAGGGATTGGAATATTCACAATTTTTAAAATGTTAAATCTTCTCAAATTGATCCATAATTTTAACACAATCTCAATCAAAATACCAGCAGTTACCATGTCTAAATTCAGAATCTAAATATGAAATTTACATGGAAATTTGAAAAAAAATTAGAATAGCCAAAGCAATTTTTAACAAAGGAGTACAAATTTAAAGAATTCAAACTACCTGCCTTCAAGAATTAATATAAAGCTACAGTAATTAAGAAGTTATGGTATTTTTAAAAGTATAAAAATCTAGATCAATGGATTAGAATTCAAGGTCCAGAAATAGACCGGCATATGTAACGCAAATGATTTTCGACACAGATGTTTCAGTGAGGAAAGGATAACTTTCCAATGTATTGTGATGTAACAATTGGATATAGATGTGTGTGGGAAGGGGGTGTGGGAAGAACATTTTCTCTACAATGGGTAAAATTAAAAAGGATGGTAATACCAAGTATTGCTGAGGATGTGGAGCAACTGAGACGCATATTGCTGGGGTGAGTGTAAAATTGTATATCCACTATATAAAAGAGTTTACCAATTCCTTTCAAAATTAGTTATACATTTGACATATGAACTGAAATTCTATCTCTAGGTACTTATCCAGGAGAAATAGAAACATTTGTCTACACTTGTGCACAAATGCCTATAGCAGTCTACTTACAATAAAAACAACAACAAACCTAAACATTGATCAAAAGGTAATAGATAAAATGTGATATATTTATGTTACTGAATATTACTCAGCAACACAAAGAATAAACTTTTGATATATGAGAACTCATGGGTAAATCTCAAAACCATTATGCTGAGAAAAGAAGTAAAGCAAAAAAGAGCACACACTGAACAATTCTAGTTATATAAGATGTAAACTAGGGTTCTAATCTACACACAAAGTCTGCAAATAAGTAGTTGAGACTGGGAACCAAGCATCTGATTGCAACAGAGCAGAATGTTAGTGTAGATCTCATAGGTTTGTACAACTGCCAGAGCTCATGAAATTGTACTCTTTAAATCTACGCAGCTTATTTCATATCAATTATTCCACAATAAACTTGATGAGGAAAGGAAATTGAAGTCACAAAGCATTGTTGAGAGACACTTTTAACACAGGTAACAATATGTTCTCCAAAGTCACAAGTGACCCCCCTCCAGTGTTGATAGAAAATAACAATTCGATAAATGAGGCAAGTCCACAAACAAGTGGGAGACTGTACACACACACACACGCACGCACACACACACACACACAATATATATGCATTATGTACATAAAATAATAGAATAAGCAAAAAAGAATTGTAAGAATATAGAAAATTTGAAATAAAAATATCAAACATATGTAAATGACATTTATGGAACACTGAATTTAAGAATGGTACGATATACATTCTTTTTATACATTATTTCTTCATTTAGGATGTTTCTCTAAATTGACTTATTCTAAGCATTTGATTAAATCTCCATAATAAAGTTTGAAATTATACATCATATATTATCTGACTATAGTTAAATTAAACCAAGCATCATTAATAAAATAACTTGAACAACCACATATTGTTAGACATAAAGAAATGTGATTATAAATTACCCAAATGTCAAAGAAGTAACAGTGAAACATAAGGTATAGTTACTTCTCAAGCAAATCATTCTTGCATTTCCAGATTCTTATTCTCACTGAAAGTATACTTACATTATGCTTTTTTCTTTCTTTCTTAGTTTTTTTTTTTTTTTTTTTTTATGGAGACATACTTGATTTTACATTTGATATCACCTGTGAACAACATGTGATGATCAAATCAATGTTATTAGCATATTATTTTTTACAAATCATAATTATTTTGTGCCACTTACCCAATATCTTCCAAACCCCCTTCTCCCTCCCCCTTTCAACCTCTAGTAAAGACAGATTTGTTCTCTCTTTCTGAAAGTTCAACGTATTGTTGTGGTTTTTCATGCTTTCTTTTTATTCTTTTCTCTTTTCCTTTCTTTCTTTCTTTCCTTCCTTCCTTCCTTTCGTCCTTCCTTCCTTCCTTCCTTTTTTCTTTCTTTCTTTCTTTCTTTTACTTTCCATTTGCTTATGAGTGAGGAAATGCCATATTTCTCTTTCTGTGTCTGGCTTATTTTACTTAACATAATTTTCTCCAGGCTCATCCTTGTTGCTCTAAATGGCAGGATTTCATTCTTTTTAATGGCTGAGTAGTATTCAATTGTGTATATATACCATATATTCCTTATCCGGTCAGCCATCATTAGACATTTAAGTTAGTTCCATATTTGGCCATTGTAAATAGAGCTGTGATGAACATGGGAGTACAGGTATCCCTTCAACATTATGTTTTGTTTTGTTTTGTTTTGTTTAAATTCACTCTCCTTTTCTCTCGAGATAGATGTTCCCTCCATATCTAAGAAAATGTTTAGGAAAGCTAACTCATACATTATTTGTGGAAATTTCTAATTGTGACAATCTTCAGCAGTAGCAAAGTGTCAGAGACATACCCAATTGTCCAATATTTAAGAATTACAAATGTAGGATGTACTATATTTAGTATTTGTATGGTTTCATATCCAATAATGGCAAAGCTACATGTTTAGTATCTAGGCCTAAGGTATAAAAAATGGAAATCTTACAATATAGCTTTTTGTTTGCTCCTCTAAAACATTTTTCTGACATCCTGGTAATCCAGCCTGGCCCTAATTGTCTCTTCCTGGGTACAATCAAGTGAACTTTTCTTTGTTCCCCTGAATCAATTGATGCACTGGAATGAATTTGTTTATTCATCTTACCTAGTCCTAAAATGTCGTCTGTCTTTCCTGAAAAGGCATTTTGTTTAATCTAACTCACTCCTTCTGAATCTCAGGTCTCAACTATGTTACTTTCCCTTTCTGAACAACATCCTGATCTTGTTTCACTCTCCAAAGGAGCTAGAGAATCCTGGACAAGTACTGGAGTAGGCAAGAAATTTGGAATCCCCTTTCAAAGTCTGCTTTCAAAGTCAGGAGGCAGAAAATATAGGGGAAGAAAGACCCCAACATTAAAAACATTATTTTCAGTAAATAAAATGAGGTATTATTATGAGTTGACATTGGGAAATCCAACTGATAACTGTACAGGGTGGCAAAGAATTGCATATGAATAATGATGTCCCTGGAGCTCTTCCTCATATTATATCGGCATTCTTTCTGATCCTCCTTCATCTCCATCCCATTGTCGATATGCACTCTGTGTTCTCTGGAATTTCTTAGAAAGTTCCAATCAATATTAATTCTTACACGGACATATCGTCTCCCACAAATTTTCAACACTGATATTCTTTAGGAGGTATTTCATTAATAAATTCTAAATAAGTTGAATTAAATGTTTTAGTTTGGTCTCACAGACTAATATGACTAGAGAGAATGTAAGAGCTCAACAAAGCACAAACTGTAGAAACAATGTATGTTTTAGCCATCTGAGATGGGTACTCTCATATTCACTGATGATTTCCTTCCTCTGTATCTATTGTTCAGTGAGCTTTCTCATATTAACACCTAATGAGGTTTTCTTTTTCTCTCTCTCCTCTCTTCATTGCAATGCATTAATGGGTCTTAACAAATGTTTGATGATTTTATTGATCACTTCTCTATTTGAATGCATTAAATTGTTTTTCTTTATCATTTACCTTTGAGTATCTTAGGTTATTTTGTTGTTCTTTATCAAGTGATCAAAATTAAGTACTTAATTTAATGTTTATTTAATTCTACTCTAATATTGAAGTTCTTAGAGCATTCACTTTTCTTCTGAGCACAATGGATCTATATGCTATGTTCTGAGAAACAATGATCATGTGTTCCTTAAGTGTAAGGTAAAGTCTAATCTCTTTGACCCTAGAGTTTTTTAGGGTTTTTTTTTAAATGATTTAATTCTGTTTTGTTTTTCACTTCTTGTCATTATTTATTTGTTAAAATTTACTGAGATTTTTTCTGATCCTTACCACAATTTTATAAACATTGCTTTTTAATGGAGATTAATAGCTTAGCAAGCTTTTCAAGTGAAAATACTAACAAGTGGACCAAAATTTACAAAGAAATTTGCATACTTCACCTATCTCTACCTGAGACTTTCCACCCTGAGTCTTGCTCTCATTCAGCTAAACAGCTGAATACATTTCTTGAGACTTGTCAACAATATGGATTATTTTTAAGTTAAAATTCATTTGTTGACAAGATGCATCATTTGAAAAAAATCATGAGTGAGCAATTAGTCAATAACCTTCACTCTGCCATGGATTCTGACCATTCTAGTTCACTCTTGTCCAATCCTCACCTAACATGTCCCCAGAAATGTTATAAATATCTGGTGCTATGATTCGCAGACTGCAGCACCCCAGCAGGGAAGCATACTGGAAGTCTTTTGGAAAGCATTTTGTGAATAGGTGCTTTTCTTTTGACTAATTGCCAGAGGATGGTAGAAATTGTTTCACCTGTTCTGTGACATGTACTTGGCTAGGCACTGTGGACAACAGTGTGGGTAATAGTAGAATTGGCTCCTACCACCACGTTACTAATAATGTAGTGGAATACACAAAAATAATAGTGAAGTATTCAAGAAATTGCATTGACTAAAGGAGAGATACTTTGGAATGGGAGTTCAGAGAAGAGGGGTCTAAGTTGGTCAGGGAAGACTGGGAATAAATTGCAAAAGAAAAGACATGCTTTAGCTGAGTTCTGAAGGATGAGCGGGACATAATTTGACAAAAATGAGAGGACATATTTATTCTAGAGGAGATTTCATATGTAAATACTGTAGCAGGACAGCCTCCTAGATGACTTCTGCATATGGCTGTGATTAAGTTGGTTACAGCAGATGGATAGCCATGCCAACAATAATGAGATAAGCTGGATGAAAAAGAAATACATGTACTTGAAGGTATCCCCAATCTCCCCTGAAGCTAGGATTGAAATGAAAGGAGGATCCCGAGGTAAGTTCAACCTTGAGCACACTGCTTTTTATAAGACATCTGATAATTCTTGGTTTGGCATAAGAGGCTGAGAAGAGAAACAATGGGAGGATGGTAAAAGGAAGAAAAGCCAGTAGAAGAAGGTGGTAATACTGGAGAGACAAAAATTAGAGTTCATGGACTGTGAAAATAGAATTTGAGCAGATAGAAGTAAAATTAACACTTGGAAGCAATTATTTCCATTATTTATTAATTATCCTGCAGAGTGGAAGAGGATGCAAAGCCATGCAAAATACACCTGAGAAGCACAGAAGGCTTTTTGGTGGTCTCATCATCCTGGAATGGTACAAATTAATTTCTAAGGAGTACCAGAAAAGAAGAGCTTCCAAAAACATATCATACTCTCAGATAGAATCCTGGGAGGCCTCCACTCCAGAGATGTGTATGAATTTGGAAGTGGAAGCTGCCTTACAAGCACTTCAAACTACTCTGAAGTCAGCTCAGTCTGTAATTGATTAAGGTGACATGTTGCCCTTTGGCCCATAAGGGAAAACAAACAAACAAACAAACAAAAAACAATAATTCTATTTTCATACAAAAGTATCTGGCATTTAATAAAAATATTGTAATGAATATAAAAAAGGAAAGAGCAGAGGAAAAAATACATCCAGCAAACACAATAGAAGAACCATAATGATCCAGATTTTGGCATTATCAGATTCAGCCTTTACATTACTATAATTAATATGCAGAACATGTAGATGAATAAGATTGAGAATTTAATCAGAGTCTTGCATTCATAAAAAAATGAATCAAATAAAAATTCTGAGACTAAAAAATACAGCAACTTAAATTATGCACATAATAGTTAGATTTAATCACAGATTAAACAGAGCTAGTGAGAAGATTGTAGAAGACAGGTCAGTTTAAAATAACATGATTAAAGCAAGGAGAGCAAAAAGCATGTAAAATTAAGAAAATAATACAGGAATGATATGAAATATGTTAAAGAATTCTAACATACATGTAATGGATTCCCAGAAGGAGAAAGAGATGATTGAAAAGAAGCAGCAGCTAAGGACATAATGGCTGACAAATTTGAAAAGATGAAAGACATCAAGTTACAAATAAATATGAAACAAAAGCTGGATTAATATAAAAAGTTATACCTGGGCACATAATACATAAACTTTTGAAATAAAATTTAAAATACAACTGGAGGGAAAATTACATATTATCCTTAAAAGACCCCTAAAAGATTCTATAGTACAAAATGCATAAAAATGTATAACTAAAAAGCTAATGAAGAAAAAATAAAATAAAGAAAACACTAGATGAAGAAGAGAAATATTTTACTAGGCAATGATGGGTTCCAGACAAAGATAGAATGACATTTTTTAAGAGCTGACAGAAAAGCTAAACTTCGATGTACAGTGAAAACATCTATTAAAAGTAAAAGCTGGATGTAGACATTCCCAAATCATGATGCTACTCTCCACTCATAATAAAAAAAAATCTATTTTAGGGTACAATAATATCATATCTTGAGTAAAAGAAACTGTAAATTAATTTCTTCAGAAATGTTCTAATGATAGAACATTATCACAAACAGAAATAGGGAAAATAGGGTAGGAATGAAGGGAATTATAGGAACACATGTGTATAAAGAACAGTGGATAATAATGCTATAAAACAAAAATAGTGATATCATATATCATCTGATCTTTTAATATCAAAATTCAGAGCAGCAATAGCATCAAAGTTGAAAGTTGGTAAAGAAAGTTAAGATATTCTAAGATCTGTGCATAGCCTTATAAAAGACAAATATAATTTATGTTATACTCTAGTAACTTAGTGACACTTGTTCTATAGTACAAAATGCATAAAAATGTATAACTAAGAAGCTAATGTAGGAAAAATAACATAATGAAAATACTAGGTAAAAAAAAACAGAAAAATTTCATAAAACAAGTGGGAAGACTAGAAATAAATAAAATGTTAGATATAAATAAGTTTGCAATTCTATGTATTATAAATGACTTAAATACTAAAATAATCAGATGATATAAAAACAAAGCTTTAATCCATCCATATAAGAGACATACATTAAATATAAAGCACAGAATGTTTGAATGTAAAAGATAAGAATGATATGCCATGCCAATATAAACCAAAAGAAAGCATTTATATTTATACTAATAGTGGCTAAGATAGATTCTAAAGCAAAAGTGTTACTAGAGATAAAGAAAAATATTTCATAATAATCAAAGATTTTCTCTACCAAGAATATATAATTTTTGGCCTATGAACACCTAATAGAGCTTCAAAATGTGTCATGCAAAATGTGATTGATTTCTAAAAGAAGAAATATGAAACTTTACAATTACATTAAAGGACTTAAAAATGTCTTACCTAGTAGTCTATAGAGAAATGAAAGCAAAACAAACAAACACAATAAAAATCAAGATGTGTAAAGATACAACAAAGCAAAACAAATTGATAAAGGTAGACAATACAAGCCAAAATTTGTGGATAATGCAGCTTTTCAGGTGCTCATAGAACATATGCCCAATTTGATCATAGGCTAAATCATCCAGCAAATCGCAAGTCTGGAAAGATTTTATTTTATTTATTTATTTTTTTTAAAGATGACCGGTAAGGGAATCTTAACCCTTGACTTGGTGTTGTCAGCACCATGCTCTCCCAAGTGAGTTAACCGGCCATCCCTATACAGGGATCCGAACACGTGGCCTTGGTGTTATCAGCACTGCACTCTCCCGAGTGAGCCACGGGCCCGCCCTGAAGAGATATTAAATCATACAGTGCTTGTCTTCTCTTACTGAAGTGAAAATCAATATCGACTAAAATTTTAAAAGAATGATTTTTAAAAATAGATAAATTGTAACCAGTATAATCTCAAATTTAGAGAAATTAATCAATATTTCATTATTAAAAAGAGCTTAACATGGAAATTAGATAATATTTTAAAATTAATAAAAATAATAAGGTGTGTCAAACTTCTAGGTTACAAGTAGTGCTGATCTTACAGGAAGTTCCATAACTTTAAAAGCATGTGTCTCAACAAACACCATCTATGAAAAAAAATAACCTAGGAGCAAAATACCAACAAAATGAAATGTTTTTAATACAATTAAAAAAAAAATTCTAAAAAGCTTATGGAAAATATTATACTTAATATGAACTATTCAATTTGGCATTAAGTTGAAGCATTTAATAAGCATTTAAACAATGAAATTACTTCATTCTTTAAGATATTAAAAGCTATCATTATTTGAAGATAACATGATTGTGTATGTAACAGATCCAAAAATATCTATAACCAAATTATTAGATCTAAAATAGTGAATTAGTAATATTTCCATTTTAAAAGACTGTACAAAAATTAATTTCTTTTCTATATGCTACCAGTAAGCATTAGAAAATGCACCATTTAAAATATAATTAAATATTTTTCAAACACCTAGGAATAAATCCAACATAAAAATATATAACTTTATCAAGAGAAAACTAATGAAGTGGAAGAATACAACATGTTAACAAATTGTAATTCTCAGTATTGTAGATGCTTCTCTTTTCCTACAAATTAATATATGAATTCTATTTAATCACAGTTAAACTCTCATAAGTGTTGTGTGTATGTGTGTGTGTAATTTGACAAGCTGATTTTAAAATAATATGGAAATAAAAGGCCAGAACAATCAAGACAATCTTGAGAAGTAAGATTATATATGGAGGAATTATCCTTTCAGAAATCAAAGTTTATTCTATTATAGAGCTTTAGAAATGAAGGCAGTGTGATATTTAAAAAAATAAAATAAAAACGTCCTGACACAACCAAGTAGTAAGTCCAGAAACTGACCCACTACATATTGTCACCTGGTTTTTGATAAAGTTGGCACAGTTATGCAGTGGGAAAAAGGAAAAAACAAAAACTTTTAAGTAATGATTTTGGTTTATCAGATTTCTGTATAGTAATAAATAAATGAACCTTGATGCTTACCTATCACCATACAACAACTAATACTGAGTAGATTATAGATATAAATTATATAGTTAAAAATGATGCCTCCTGGGCCGGCCCGGTGGCGCACTGGAGAGTGTGTCGCTTGGGAGCACAGTGGCGCTCCCGCCGAGGGTTCGGATCCCATGTGGAGACCGGTTCCTGCTCACTGGCTGAGCATGGTGCGGGCGCAACACCGAGGGTTGCGATCCCGTTACCGGTCAGTAAAAAAGACAAAAAGGAAAAAAAAACAATGATGCCTCTTGAAGAAAACAAAGAAGAATAGCATCATGACTGGAATAAGCAGGGCATTTTTAAAAATAACATACTCATAATTCATAAAATTAATTGTACTTTAAAGTGTGAACTTCTGTTTGTTGAAAGGCAGCATTAACAGGGTTAAAGGCAAAATATAGGCAAGAGAAGATATATGCAATGCACATACCTGACAAAGTCATATCATCAATTATAAAGAACTAAAAAACATTTAAGCGTTATGGATGACCAAACCACATACACCAAAAGACAGACAGAATTATTGAAAAGGCCCTTCCAAAAGAGGTATGTAAGTCAACAGTGAAGATGTGTTGAACATCATTAGTCAGTGGGGAAATTAAAATTATAAACACGATCATATACCACTGCATTCCTCACTAGAATGTATGAGATTGGCTACTATGGATGAGATTGTCATTGCAAGTATCAGTGAGAATGTGGAGAAAGTACGGAGTTTGTATAGTACAGATGTCAATAGAAATAGCTACAACCAGTTTGGAAATCTGTTTGGCAGTTTCTACTAAATCTATATAAGCATAATTTAAAACCCAGTGATTTTAATCTTAGGTTATAACCAACAGAATTGCATACATGTATGCATCAAAATTATGTTCAAAATATTTATAACGACAGTACTGTCAGTAATTAAAAACTGAAAACAGTATGTGTGTCCATCAAGGGTGAAATAGGTAAATGGTGCATGCAACAATATGAATTAATCATGCAGATATAGTGTCATGGAAAATAAGCCAGATACAAAATAATGCATATTGTATTACTCTAGCAATATGAAGTACAAAAACAAGCATAACGTGTTAGATATCAGAATGATGATTAACTTTTGCAGAAAATCGTTACTGAGATAAGGGCAAACAGAGGGCTTCTGCTGTGCTATTACTATCCCATCACTTCATGTAGAGAGTATTACATAGGTGTGTTCAACCAACAGTACACCTGAGATTAGAAACATTTTCTGTATATGTTATCCTTCAATAAAAAATGTTTACTTAAAAAGCTTATTTAGACATTTCTTTCATATAATTCTAATAATCATATTGACAATATATATTTTTCCCCAAATTAATGCTGCAACAGAGATTCTTGTATAGTGTAGCATAAAATAAAAATAATAATTAAGAAAAAAAAAGCTTTGGGCAGCAAGGATTCTAATATTATTTTTTAGCTCTATAATACAAATATCTGTTTATGCTAACTGCAAGTTAAATTTCACCACTCTGTTCTTTTGAAGAAGGTAGGTTACTTTAGGAAGTTTATTCTAATAACAGGAACTTCCAAAAGTGAATTACTTCAAAACTGAGAGCAGTATAGAACATATGTCAAAAAAAAAAAAAAAAAATCAGCTTCTCTATTGCAAATTTTATCGGCAAGGTAAGACAAAATAACTTTTAAGATTTAAGAAAAATAAAAGCAATAAGCATTCACATTGAATAGTGAAGACATACAGTAGATTCCCTTAGGATCTGTTTGGCTATGATTTGATATTTTTGTGTGTTTTTTTCTTCCATAGGCATTAAAATGATTAAAACCTCCAAAGTCTGTAAAAGAGTGAAAATCGGTATTATATCATAAAATACTCAAAAAATTAGAGGTTGCAGCCAAGTTTGATAACCCATCATGGAAATATGAAAGTACATGAAAAGGTTCATGGAAAAATAGAATTAAAAGATAACACAAATCTTCCCACAAATTTTTTAAAATACCCTGATATATGAAATTCCCTGAATACTTAATCTGTAGTGTTAGTAGGCCACCATCTCCTCTGCTTCTAAATTAGTTTGATGATAAACCTGGGAAGGCAGTTATCTCTTTGAGATCCTGATTTAAATTATTTTGGTTACATATCCATAAATTGGATTGCTGGATAATATGGAAGTTCTATTTTTTAATAGTTTGAGGAACCTCCACACCATATTCCACGGTGAATGCACCATTTTATTTTTCTACCAGTAGAGTTAAAGTGTTCCAGTTTCTCCACATCCTTGTCAACACTTGTTATCTTTTGTTTGTTTGTTTGTTTGCTTTTGTTTGTTTGTTTTATAGTAGCCATCCTAACAGGTGTGAGGTGATATACCATTGTGATTTTGATTTGCATTTCCCTGATGATTAATGATGTTGAGCATCTTTTATTTATTTATTTATTGGGTAATTTGGTTTTTGCTACTGAGTTGTAGGAATTCCTTATATATTTTGGATATTAACTTCTTATCTGATATATAATTTGTAAACATTTTCTCCTATTCAATATGTTACCTTTTTGTTTTGTTGACTGTTTGCTGTGAAGAAACATCTTAGATTGATGTAGTTCCAATTGTCTTTTTTTTTGCTATTGTTGCTTACATTTTTTTGGTGTTATAGCCGAGAAATTATTGCCAAGACCAACGTTGAGATCGAGTTGTAGGAATTCCTTATATATTTTGGATATTAACTTCTTATCTGATATATAATTTGTAAATATTTTCTCCTATTCAATATGTTACCTTTTTGTTTTGTTGACTGTTTGCTGTGAAGAAACGTCTTAGATTGATGTAGTTCCAATTGTCTTTTTTTTGCTATTGTTGCTTACATTTTTTTGGTGTTATAGCCGAGAAATTATTGCCAAGACCAACGTTGAGATCTTCCTCTATTTTTTCTTCTAATTTTTAAGTCTTAATGTTTAAGTATTTAATCCATTTTGAGCTGATTTTTATGTACGGCAAGATAAGGGTCCACTTGCTTTTTTTTTTTTTTTTGCACATGGATATCCAGTTTTTACAGCATCATTTGTTGAAGAGACTGTCCTTTCCCCATTTTGTATTCTTACCACCCTTATCAAAGATCAGTTGACCAAACGTGTGAATTTAGTTGGGGGCTCTCTATTCTGTTACACTGGTTTATGTTTGTCTTTAAGCTGGTGTAATACTGTTTTTATTACTGAATTCATTTCCAAATGCATGCAGAATTTTCTGGCTGGCTCCTCAATAACAGAAATACGCTAATGGGGGCTTCAAATCTGACCTTGTAACTTAAAAAATAAATTCAAAATCAACCTTCAGTCATCTCCTGACTCTGCTTCTCTATATTTATTGACACAATCCCTTAGTATCATGCATCATTTCTTGAATGTTCTCATCCCTGGTTTATAACACACCATATCTCCTTGTTCTCATCCTACTTGTTTTATAATCCCTCATTATTTTTTATATTATATTATTTCCCTCTATCTGCTGATTAAAAGTCATTGTTTCCCAGTCTTGTGAAGGTAGATGTTTCTCCTCTTGCATTAAACTGCCTCCGTGACACAGCTTCCACTCGAGGTCTTCTGTCTCCACTAGCTGAGTTGATCCTTTTCATAGTATAAGATCTTAAATCAAGGCCCCAAACAAGTGTCAACTTGGAATGTGATGGAAACTGTAGGGCCTCAAATAGCCTCACAATGAGTTGTCCTCCCTACTGTGCTCCCACAGATAAGTTCCCCTAGCCAAACAATCTTCCTTATCAAGAGAACCAGGCACAGTTCTTGCTTACCCTGAATAGCATATTCAGTTCTACTGCCAGACCATGGAATTATTCAAATAAGCCAATCATATCCTCCCATGGTAAAAAGGGGGAACCACATTCTCTTGATACTGCAGAGCCCCTCTTCCACAACCCCTATTCACTCTGTTCCCAAGCACATTTTGTGTGAGCCTGTGTGGCTGTGCCCTCCTCCCTTTGGCTCTGAGTATGCGACTGATAAATTGCTGTGATCGCATCTGTCTATTGTCAGGTTTTATGTGATTTTTCCATTTCCATAACACTGGGGTAGAACTTCCTCCCTGACAAATGTGATAAATAGCAGGTGATTAAAATATTCCCATAATCTGCTCTGGTTGAAATCATAAATAAATTTTTTCAAGTTTATGCTTGGACAGAATTGTTAGTAAGGAGAGTAGGTTCTAATTTTGACTGTGTAACTCATGATGTACTATGTGAACTTTCATCCATTACTTACTTTCTCCTTTCCTCAAATTTTAACCATAATATCAAAGAAATGTTAAAATTTCTGTGGAATTTTATTTGAAAAGTCCTTGCACATGCATAATTTTATATGACCGTTATAAAAACTCTTTAAAGTATCATTTGTAATACTCATTTTTGTCACCCATTCCTATAGTTTGAATGTGTCCCCCAGCGTTTATGCATTGAAAACTTAATCCTCAATCCAACAGTGTTAAGAGGTAAGACATTTAAGAGATGATTAGGTGAGGGCTCTGCCCTCATGAATGGATTAATTCCATTATTGCAGGAGTGAGTTAGTTGTTGCAGGAATGGATTCCTGATAAAAGAATGAGTCTGGCCACCATCCCCCATTTTCTTTCTTTCACATGTTCTCTCTTTTCCTTCTGCCTGCCACCATGGAATGACACAGCAAGAAAGTCTATGCCAAATGTGGACCCCTCTACTTTGGACTTCTCAACCTCCAGAACTTTAAGAAATAATTCCTGTTTTCTATAAATTATCCAGCCTCAGGTATTTTGTTATAGCAGCAAAGAATGGGCTAAAACAGAAAACTGGTACCAGGATGTGGGACTGTTGTTACAACAAATACCTGAAAGTGCAGAAGCAGGAACTGTTTAACAGGGAAAGGCTGGAAGAGTTCAGGGGAGCAAGCTAGAAAAAGCCTAGGTTGCCATGAATGGAACATTAAGGACAATTCTGCTAAGGGTTCAGAAGAAGACAAGAGCTCTAAGAAAAGTCTGAATCTTCTTAGAGATTATTTAAGTGGTTGTGACCAGAATGTTGGCAGAAATATGAATGGTAATACAATTCTGATGAGGTCTCAGATAGAAATGATGAACAAGGTGTTAGAAACTGAAGTAAAGGTTGTCTTTGTTAGATAGCTGCAAAGAGCTTGGTGGAATTGTGCCCATGTCCTAGGACTTTGTGGGAGGCAGTACGTAAGAGTGATAATCTAGGATATCTGGCAGAAGAAATATCTATGCAACAAGAGATTCAAGTTGCTGCATGGCTTCTTTTGGTGGCTTACAGTAAAATTAGAGAAGAGAGAAATGATTTAAAGATGGAATTTATAACAGAAAGGGAAGTAGGATTGAAAGATTGGAAAAACTCTGAGTTTGGCCAAGTAAATAATTACAAAATATGTTCAGGAGAGAATATTAAGGGTGAGGTCAAGCAACCATTTGCTAAAGAGATTAATATGGACAGAAAGAAACCAGGTCCTATTCACTCAACAAAACAATGAGCAAATAACCCCAAAGGCATTTCAGAGATCTTTGAGGCTAGCTAGGACCCTGACAGAAAAGTTTTCAGAGAAGTACATGTGGGATTTCAGCATTTGCTGCCCTGCAATGCCTTGAGACTCTGCCCCTCTAATTCTGGCCCAGTGACCCTTGGTTACTGCAACCAGCTGTGGCTCAGGCTGGCCCAGGTGTGCTCAATCCACTGTTCTCAAAAGTATAATCCTCCACGTAGATTTCAAAGGATGTGACGTATAGTCTGGGGCCCAGACAGAAACTTGCTGCAGGGGTGGAGAAACCACAGAGAGCCTCCATTAGGGAAATTCCCAGTGAAGTTGTAGAAGGGAGGGCACTTCTGAGAATACCCACTAGGGCAATGCCTAATGAAGCTATGGGAGTGGGGCAGCCCCCAAGACCACAGAACTCTAAGGCCACCAGCATGAAACTCCATCCTGGGAAAGCTGCAGACACCAGACTACAATCTGTGAGAGCTTCTGTGTGGACTGGGCTTAACAAAGCCATAGGGGAAGGGCTACCTGAGTCCTTACGGTCCCAATCCCCATTCCAGTGTGCCTAGTGTATTAGTCCATTTCTGTTGCTTATAACAAAAAACACAGAACTGGGTGATTTATGAAGAAAACAAAATTTACTGCTTATAGTTTCAGAGGCTAGGAAGTCCAAAGTCCTGGGAACACATCTGGAGAGGGTCTTAGTAGTGGTGACAGTGACCCAGTGGCTCCACATGGCAGAACACAGCTGAACAGAGAGAAACTAACCTCTCATGTGCTCTTCTTTTAAAGTCCTCAACCACTACACCCATGACCACCATTATTAATCCATTCAGTATGACATGGTCCTAAAATCTAATTGCCTCTTCAAGGTCCCACCTTTCAATTACCATAATATGACTTCCCACCCTCTTAACACTTTCATGGAGGGGATCAAGTTTTGATGAGACATCAATCCACAGCACCTAGGATACAGGACACGGAGTCAAAGGTGATTATTTTACAGTTTTAAGATTTAAGGTTGTTTTCTCTTCTGGGTTTTGAACCTGCTTGGGGTCTGCTACTTCTTTCTTCTAGTCTATTTCTGCTTTTTGGAATGGAAGTGTCTATCTTATGCCTGTCCCACCATTGTATATTGGAAGTAGATAACTTGTTTAACTTTTCAGGCTCACAGCTGGAGAGGAATTTGCCTCAGAATAAATTGTGTCTTTAGTCTCATCCGTATCTGATTTAAATGAAACTTTAGACTTCAGAATATTTTTTATTTTATTTTTTAGTTGACACATAATAATTATACATATATATGAGGGACAGAGTAATGACTTGATACATGTATACACTATGTGAAGATCAAATCCTCCACCCTTCCCAGACTTTAGTTACCTAAATTCTACTCTCTACTTCTATGAGCTCACTTTTTAAAGCTTCCATGTATGAGTGAGAACATCTTTTATCTTTCTGTGCCTGACTTATTTCACCTCATACAATGTCTTCCAGCCTCAATCATTTTGCTGCAAATGATGTGACTTTACTTTTTGTGTGTGGCTGGGTAGTATATATACCACATTTTTTCTAACCATTTGTCTGTTGATGGACACTTAGGATGATTCATATCCTGGCTAAAAGTGAAAGGATGGACTTTGGACCTTTGAGTTGACTATGGGCACTATTGAGATGGAATGAATGTAATTTGCCTTTTGAGAAGGATGTGGATTTTGAGGCTAGGGCTGGATGCTGTTATTTGAATGTGTCTCCTAAGTACTTAAACAGGTGATTAGGTAATAAATGCTTCACCCTCATAAATGAATTAATGCCATTATTGCAGGAGTGACTTAGTTATCACAGGCATGAGTCCCTGATAAAAGGATTAGTTTGTTTCCTTTCTCCCATCTCTCTTTCATGTGTGCTCTCTTGCTCTTCTACCATGGGATGACACAGCAAGATGGCCTTTTGCTAAATGTGAGCTCCTAGTCATCAGACTTCCCAGCCCCCAGAACTGTAAGAAATAAATTTATAAATTTATGCTTTAAAATTATCAAGTTTCAGGTACTTTGTTATAGTAGCACACAATGAACTAAGATACCCAGTAAGTACATAATAATACCAGGACCTAAGCCTATGTTTCTTGACTCAAGACTCATAAATATTCTAACCCTATCCCAGCTCTCACAGTTAGGGAAGTATGCCAAAGAACAGGTTGTAGATACATGGTGTCTTTAAAATTTTATCTGGATCTTTCCCATCTATGCTTGTCCCTGAACTCTAATGTATTGCTCTATTTCTACCATAACTGCAAATTAAAACTTAGCTTTCCAGATGCCAATCAGAATACAATAGTTATTAGGATATCCCGCTAGTAAGGAGCAAGGTAATTCAGAAATAAGTGAAGTATAGGTCATTGAATTGGGAGAATCCAAGATCATGTTTTTCACCCTTCTTCTAGTAATGGGCTTCTTGTTTTTGATAACTCTAAATGCTGGTGAGGTTAATACAACTATAATCCTAGTAGGCACCATTTCCAATAGATTCTGATCTGAAAGCCTATAAGGGATAAAGCATTTAAACACCCCTGTGGCAGCACCTGGCAACAGAGGAAAACTGAGTTGATGATCTGTTTTTTACAAAGTAAAGTATGACAGAGGCGAGTTCTAGCCTTGGTGAAAGAAATAATTATGAACTAGGTAAAAATTCTAAGAGTCTCCAGCAACATGCTATAGTTTGAGACTGTCTTCCCAGAGAAAGAAACACAAACAAGGGGAAACATGCATATATAAAACTCACACAGCACTCAGTACCTCATTTCTGACAGTATATATATGTACAGAGAGAGAGAGAGAGAGAGAGAGAGAGAGAGAGAGAGAGAGAGAGAGAGAGAGAGGAAATAATAGTTTCCACGGAGCAGAAGGAGAAAGTTATGCAGATTATCAATCTGATAATTTGCTGAATTTAGTTATTATTAGTTTGCCTTCTGTAGCAAAGACGTCCTTCAGTCTGTACTTTGCTTGATAATATTTGGATTTTATTAAAATCCTCCACAGAATACTTTTGATCAGTTTTCTTAGAAATGAATTGATTTTGCTCTTTTACAACTACCCTCTTCATTCTTTGCTTGTAGGCAGATAATTCTTTTCTGACTTCATTCTCTAAGTGTGTGAGATATAATCTTGTTATTATAAATCAGCATTTTCAACAAAAAGCTACAGCAGGCTTTTGCTGCAGCTCTCAATGTTAGTTCCCTGTAATTTGACTGATTGGAAAATGTATTACCTTTCCCTTTCCAAAATGCATTTTGCTAGTATGCAATATACTTTCTCTTCTACAATGTGGAATAAAAAATTAATGTAAACTGAAATAAAGCTCTTGCATCCAGAATAGAACAGCAAAATAAACATAGTTCTAGGTGGAATTTGCACACATGAAATTTGGCTGTAAATACACCTGAGAGAGTCATATGTTGTTCACATAGAAAGGAAGAAAGAGAGATTTCTCTTAACAAAATACTATTTGATACTATTACTAGTATCAATTTTGAAAACTGTTGCAACATGACTTCCTGATCTTCATTTTAATAGTAAAGTCATTTATTCACTTCACAAATACATACGGAGTTATTTCCATATGCCAAGTTATATTCTTGGCACCAGGACATACAGCTTTGAACATAACACACAAAAAAATTCTCTCATGAAAATTAAAAACTATTAAATAATTAAAAAATAAATATGAATAAGAAAATATAGAGCTTGGAATTAATTTCAAAAGTCTTAACAGGATAGAATTCACACACTAGATTGGTATTTTTAACTTCTGAGTATATTTCTCTGCAGATAATTGCTGCAATAGCCAGATTGACCAACCCATATGTATAGAGAGCAGAGAATTTACTCAAAAGCACTGAGTAGACATCATGCCAAAGCCAAACTGATAATTGATCTGAAGATGAGATGCAATAAACCTTAAGAACAAGCAATGAGAAACACTTTTCCCAATGTAAGTTGACTCTAACTCAGCATGTAACAGTTCCATATTTTCTGCCTTGCTAATGTCCTTAAATATACTTCAAAGTTAAATTTATGAACGGCAACTAACACAGTAAATTAGTTTCCAGAAGCATTTCCTGTAAGCCTTGCCTTCTTCATGTCCAAACTGATCAGTAGAAATTTCTGGGCCTTGCCTCCTGACCCTCTTTCCCTCTCTCCACTATAAAACTGCCCTGCACCTGACTATTATGAAGAAGTTGATGCATAAGAGCTTTGGGGACTTTTACTTTTGTCCCTGAAGGGTCTCTCTAGAGCAAAAATCGTGAGCTAAGTGGACTGAGCTACTACACCTCTATTTCCAAAACAACGCCTGTCAGCACATACCTGGTGAATTATACTCTTCAGTTAATTGTTTCTCCCACTTCAGACCTGCCACCTCGTCTTTCCGTGACCAGATGGAGAGTCCTTGGAGGTTTGAAACTGAAGAGGGATGTGTAGAGGAGAGTGAGAGGATGAGAATGTTGAACCACCCGTAGCAATAAAGGGTCGTCTGATCAGTTTTTCTCTTTGGTAGAGAAACTCTTTGAAGAGGCTTATTTACTTTGGGGTATCAAGGAACAATTGCAGTTATTCATTGAGCCAACATGACCAGAAGAGCTGACCATAAATTTTCCTCTTTTAGAGTCCCAAGACTTTACCTCAGTAGTCAAAGTTGATAGGCTCGACCACCATACAATAACTTAAAAAACAAACAGAAAACCAAACCAAACCAAACTACAACAAAAAACAAAGACCTGCTGACATTTGTTGACCTTATTTGACCAGCTTCCCTTCTTTCAGAGAGCTGCTTCCTCTCCCAGACTCCACGTAATTCCATTGGGTTCACCAATGACAATGTTTTGCCAACGTTGCCACAACATTGCAGAAGTGAGGCCAGTCAGTGACCTTCCCTGATATCTGATAAATAGATGCTGTGTGATAGTCAGTTTGTGTGCTCTATAATCATATAAACCTAGTGCTGTCTGTGGCTACAAAATGGGGGAAAATTCATCAGGAATTGAAGACAAGGAGGTCAGTACACAAGAAGTGGGTTGAAAAGTTAATGAGAGTGTGCTGATGAGAGTCTCTGGATATGCTGGGGCCAGGTCCACAAGACTGTTATATTTGATCATGTTTTATTGTTTGTCTCTGTCCTCTAAAGCAGTTCAAACTGGGATTACTTCTTTCACCACCCACATAAAATACTGCTGCTAATGTATTCAGTTGATTTCTAAAAGACTTAATTTGGAATGCAAGTGTCCATTTATGAATGCTGATGATGTATGATGCATAAAGGTGCTGATCATAGGGTAATTAGAGAATGATGGTAGGGGGAGTGATCACAGGCACATTCTCTCTTATAAAGTATACCATCTTTCAATTGAATCCATAGAGGCTCTTAATTAGGAGTGTACCTGCTTGTTGGGAGTGGTGTATTTTGACAATAGGACACTAGCAAAACCAAGATTATCCCCAAAAGGCTTCAAAGTCTGACTGCCAGTGTCTCTATGATCCAAGTCACTGGACCACTGCATGCTGATTCATTACAACTCTTTCCAATCCACCCATGTTGAAATTGACCAACTGTGTGGAAACATTTCATAAAGTATAAAAAGCACATCAGTGGCAAAATACCGACTTGCTGATTGCATGCAGACAAGTATTAATCTTTAAAGGCCAGGCACAATGTTATAGATATACACAAGAGAAATTCTATTCTGGGAAAATCCTCTTCTTGCCAACAAATTTAACAATAACTTTAAAGCTAATGGTATTGGCTTACTGTCCAAGATTTGCAGTTGGCTTTCTATTATATTGCTTAATGCTATGCATAGAATGCTATAGATGTCTTGTATTTCTTGATATTGAGTTTTGCTTCTGAATTTTGGAATGATTTCCTGAGTTTACCTAGGAATATTAATTTGGAAGGGAAGTTATAAGGATATGAATATCAAAAACAGTTCAGGTTCAAATTATCTTCTATTTTATGATAATATTCATTGTGACATTTTGCAAAAGTTAATTTTTTCTCATAAGTTATCCTTTAGACACATTTATTGAATTATAAATGACATTATTCTTGCACAAATTTTTTTTTCACAATTCTTGTCTCGATGTAAATTATGTGTGTGTAAATTCAGTTTAGTATCTGCCCCTCTTAGCAAGAAACAGAAAATGCAGATGCAAGTGTAGATAGCACTGTCAACTGGCTCAAATGTCTCTGTGTTTAGAAAGTTCACTGAAGCCCCTAACACTGGCATCTCTGATAGAGAATGTATAAAATGGATAATGTCTGTACTTATTCATGAGGGAAAAATTTACAGGCAACATATATCTGCTAAATTAAAGGTTTTCCTCAAATGTACCACAAAAGTTAAATCCTTGATAACTTAAAATAATTCATATTCCTTAAATAACCTAAATCTCAGGAGCCCGAAAAAATTTCAAGCCTTATGAACCATTTTGTTTGCTGCACTGGGAAGAGGGGTATTTCATTAAAACTTAAGCTGTGACAGAAAGAAAAATGAAGCATTGCATTCAAATTTGATACTCTGTCAAAATGTGTTTCAAGAAACATCTTGTAGTTATTCATTTGTGCAATTGTTTTAGTTTTTAACTTTTTATTGAAGTATAATATTCATAAAGAAAACCATATGAAAGTGCATAGCTTTCTGAATTTTTAAGCTGAGCATATCTCCATTATCATTGCTCAGATCAAAAAGGGAGAATGTAATCATAATTCCAGATGACACCTTTGTCTTCCCTTCCATACTAACCCTTCATTCAAGGGAATCTGTATTTCTACCACTATAGATTGATGTCACTTGTTTTTGTCCTCTATATTCATGGAATCATATAGCATGATCTCTTTTGTGTGTGGCTTCTTTCATTTATCACTACATTTATAAAATTTATCCGTTTTGTTATGAACCCAAATGTCAATAGTGTTAACACTGAGAAACTCTGTTTATATATATATATTTCCATTCTAATTTACTCAACGTATTTATCCATTCTTCTATTTGTGTACAAGTGAGTAGTTTCCAGGTTGTGGGTATTATGAATGATACTGCTATGACATTTTAATACGTGTATTTTGGTGAAAATATGTATGCATTTCTATTGCATATACTTGTATGTTTAGGAACGTAATGGAATGGTCTTTCAACACTTATTTACTGAGTGTTTATATGTGGCAGACACATGTTGGGGATATGGCCATGAAAAGCAATTAAAAGACAAAAGATTACTCCCTAGAGTTTATAGCCTAATGGCAATACATTGACAATAAACAAAATAAAATAATTAGTGTGTAAGATAGTGATACATATTACAGAGGAAATAAATTAGGAAAAAGGATAGGCTTGATTGTGATGAAGTTGTTGCAATTTAGTGTTTCCAGAGAAGAGCTTATTGGGTAGAGACTTCTGTTAAATATTGAATGACAAGATTGAGCAGTCATGTGGTATAAGGAACAAGAGTATCCTAGAGAGGGAGAATCCCATGTCCAAAGGCCTTCAGTTGGGAGAAGTTCTGGAATGTTTAGAAGAATAGTAAGAACATGAGGTGGTCGGGAGGAAACCAGGAAGAAAGTAGCAGGAGATGAGGGTGAAAGATATGACCAGACCTGGTCAGAGGTCCTGGTTTGACATCAGTGGAACTGACATAACCTTGCTGAGTGATGCTCTACTCACCCTCTGTATCTCATCTCAATGATATAATATTAATAACACATGAGATAATTATGCAAAGAGCTTTTAAAGAAATATTCAACTACACAGATATTTTACTTATTTTGATGGTTGGTATTATTTATATTGTCACTTTTGCTGCTTTATTATTATTGGCTTTTATTATTTTTAAGAACATTTCACACTCTTCTGTAGATAAAAAGCATTTTATATTTTAGAATCCTTAGATTTTCTCTGTAAGGAGATTGAAATATGAAGTAGTCAAAGTGAAACATTTACACTCACTTCTCTCTCATCCAAGTAGGCCACCATCAAGCCACCCACATAAGATGCCACTACTCACTGACAGTGGTGTGCTTATAAAAGTAGAAGAAGATCCTGTAATTATGTTACACATAGCAGATAGATTTAACAGGGGTATAATACTCTGTTTTTAATAATTATTGGGATTCTACCTGGCCAGTTATCTTCCTTAAACAGTCATATTTTGTTTTTAAAATTTATTTCTTTTTATTTTTTTGGTGGTTGGCTGGTAAGGGGACGCAAGCCCTTCTCCTTGGTGCTTGGTGTTAATCAGCACTGTGCTCTTGCCAAGTAAGCTAACCGGCCAGACTTTAATCAGTCATATTTGAAATTAGTGATCATTAGTGTTTTGTTTTTCTTTTTTCATTCTTGATGACTTTTCCATTATATGTAAAGATCTTAAGTATATGGTAGAAAATTAAATGCTCTTATTGTACAGTTTATAGCAATAACATACTGGTACAGGCTCCAAACTTTCCCTGCCCCTTTTCACCATGTGATATGTTGATGACCTCCAAAATGGATGATTTCAACAATCTTGAATGACAGTATGAGGGACGTATTCTAAAGGAAATAAGTAACTGGAGGAGGGTTGGATTACATGACCATTAGGACCTTTCTCAACCGTTCCATCGATCATTTTGTCTAATTCTACTTTGTCGTTATGGAGATCAGCTAGCACTGGTTGCATTGGTGTGGCTCTGGTAAATGGAATAGAATAAAGGAGACACCTTTTATATTACAGCAGGTGCAAATCCAGAGAAAAAGGGTAAATCATCTGTCAAAGCAAGTGTCAGGTTTAATCCTGAATACTTAACCACAGAGTGGAAGGAGCAGGATTGGGAGTGGGTGTGAATGAAGAGCTAAAATATCAGAGAACCAGGTATAATTTAATCAAGGAACTCCAGGATGGAAAAGGCAAGCAGGGAGGGAGTGGTCCAGGCTAGGTTATTCCTTCTAGTGAATAACCTGAGGGTCTAGTGCCTGTTTGAGCTACATATTTTTTAAAAGACCTGAAATAATTTGGTAGGTCACAATATATCTTGTAAATTTGTAACTTCCTCATGCATTTTGATCTCTAAGAGAATCTAGTGTAGGTAACAAAGACATAGAAAAAAATTATTTATTTAGGTGGAGAAGTTGGCATTCCAGGTCCTGACCAACACTAAGATTCTACCCATTGTTTTACTTAATATCCATAATGTCAGGAGCACAAAGGTGTGTGTGTGTGTGTGTATGTATATGTGTATGTGAAAGGGAAGGGTTTTGAGAGAATAGAGAAAAAATAAGAAAATTACCTAAGTAACAAAACAAAGAATACATCACAATTAATAGATACTGAGCAATTTCTGTGAGTCAGTTATTTTCTAGGAAGGTTTTTGTATAATTTGTGAAGTCATTTTTAATAAACTTTATTTTTAGGACTGTTTTAGATTTAAAAACTTGCAGATAGTACAGCAGAGAGTTCCCATATACTACACATCTAACATCTCCTCTGATTTGTATCTTTCAGTAGTAGTGTAGTACATTTCTCACAAGCAATGAAACAATACTGATAAATTGTTATTAACTGAAGTCCGTACTTTACTCAGACTTTCTTAGCTATTGCCAAATGTACCTTGTCTGTTCTAGGATTGCATCCAGGATATTTCATTACATTTAGTTGTCATATCAACTTGGGCTCCTCTCGGATGTGATAATTTCGTAGATTTTCCTTGGTTTTGATGACATTGACAGTTTGACGGTATTAGTCAGGTATTTTGTAGTATGTCCCTCAACTGGAATTTGTCATATGTTTTTCTCATGATTTGACTGGGCTATCGAGGAGGAAGAAAGACCACAGAGATAAAGCACCATTTGAATAACATCATATCGAGGTATGTACTATCCCTATGACTTATCTTTTTTGATATTAATCTCCATCACCTAGATAAGTTGTGTTTTTCAGATTTCTCCACTGAAAATTTACCAACTTTGGGTTTCCTCTTTGTCATACTGTACTGTTTCAAAAGAGGTCACTATGCTCATTATGTCTCCTCTTCTGGAGGGTAGTTTATCTACATAATTTGGAATTCTTCTTCCTGAGAGATTTATCTCTTCTTCCTATTTACGTATTTACAGTAGTATGGACTCAAGGATATTTACATTGTGTTTGAAGTTATAATTTAATCCTACTTTATTTATTGGCCATTTTTGAGGTCTTTCAGTTGGCTCCTGTGTCCCTTTGATATATTCCATCCTAGTATGCTATAGTTTTGTTTATTTGTTTGTTTTTAGCACTTCTTTACTTTTCAGTATTGTAAGATGCTCCAAGCTCATCTTGTATATTTTCTGGACCAGTTCTTTAATTATCCATTTCTTCAAGAAACCACGGTTTCTTTTTATTAGTGAATGCTATTAGAAACCAAGATTCTGGGTGTTAGTTGTGTTCATTGCTCCTATGATGTCATTGCTTCTAGACCCTCTCAACCAATGAGCAATATGTGTGTATACTGACCTATGTATATACATATATCTATAAATATTTTTGTATGCATCCATCTGTATTCATATTAAGCCAAACATAACTTCAAACTGATGCTGCCAACTACAATACACTAACACATGAATCATTCTAGTGCTCTCACTGAGGTTATTTCATGCATTTGTAATAGAGTTAGTCTTTTGTCACAGTCTGCATTCCAACCTGGGATTCGTAAGACTTTCTAAATGACTTTTTTTTTTCATTTGTATGGATTTATGTTTATTCTTTGGGTATAACATATTTTTAAGTCCAACATTAAGATACAAGAATAATTATCCATTTGAATAATACTAATAAGAATAAAGTATAGTGTAGACAGGTTAACTTCTATCTGGTTGCAATGTTAGAAAATAGCGGATTGGGGCCGGCCCGGTGGTGCACTGGAGAGTGCGCCACTTAGGAGTGTGGCGGCGCTCCCACCGAGGGTTCGGATCCCATGTGGAGACCGGTTCCCGCTCACTGGCTGAGAGCGGTGCGGGCGCGACACCGAGGGTTGCGATCCCGTTGCCGGTCAATAAAAAAGACAAAAAAAAGGAATAAAAAAAAAAAAAATAGCGGATTGAGATTAAAACTCAGATATCCCTGATGTGCTGCTGCATTGGAATGCACATTTTGTATACTGCCTTAGATTCTCTTGAATGCCTCCTGCTTTCCTTTTCTTGGGAAAGCACACCATACTACATCATCCCTCAGCTCACATATATAAAGGGATCTGAACTCCATCACATCTAAGATCTGGCTTCCTGCATGGTTGTCTGGGGGCTGGATTCTGCAAACCCAAAGTGTGGGGATGTTTCTCCATATGACTAAATTTTTAGTAACAGGAAATAGGATGGAAGCAGTCAGACAAATTCTCCCTTTGCTGTCTCTCCCATGGGCTATGACAGGTTAAAATTTCTCCTTATAGTGCTTCTGGAGGCTAGCATGTACAACGTAAACAGATCAGCTGAGCAACCTGCTTTGTCTCTTTGTGGCTCTTTCTGAATCAGTTTGCCAGCACAGTAATGCATTTCATTGCATTCCAATTATATCTGTCACTGCTTAGTTTTCCTTTTACCTTTACCTTCATGACCTTGAGCTTTTATGTCCATCCCCCAAAAGTGTTAGCAAATAATCTGTGTCTCAGGCTTCGCTTTCTGGAAAACTCAGGATCAGACAACATCTAAGCCCTTAATCATTAGGATTTCAACCCAACTAATGGAGAAAGAATATTTTCTGAGTCATCATTACAGTTTTTGATTTACAAATAAAATGTTATTTTATAATTGACACCTTTGTGAGAATGTGTGGAAAGAGAAAAAGGAAGAGAAAGAGTGTTTTGATTCATAATAAATACACGTGTATTAAATCCAGTTTTACAAAGACACAAAGACATATCAATAGTAGTGGCAATGTTTTTATTTCTAACAAGTGGAAATAGAAATTGTAGTGGTTGCAACCTCAAAAAGTAGAATATGTCTTCTTCTAAAATTAATGTAAAAAGTTTATATCCTACAATTTTATAATATTTCGGGGGGAAGCACACTGCATATTCACCCCAGTGAATTACGATTTACTTTAATGTTGCATCTAAGTAAAAGAACTGAAGCCACCTTAGGAGGAAACCATGCCTCCTGGACGTTCTACATCTATAGGATTTATAAACCAATGATACTTAGAGTATAAGTGATATCCTAATTTCTTTTTTCTTGAGTTATTTCATTGCCAATAATCTTACAACGAACACTACATATAACGTGTGCTTTTTTCACAAGCATTAAAATGAAAAACAAATCAGTAGAAAAACAAAACATTAGATACTAAGAACAAAGAAATCTCTACACAGGAGTGTGCACGCATATCTACACATATTTTCTAAACTTGCCCTTGATGTTTCTTCTCCTTATTTTTTTTTGTGTGAATATATACTTTAGTTTTCCCATACTCCCATATTAGATATGAAGAAACGAGGCTTTGTATTTTTGTATTCAAGTTAATTAATTCATTCCTTAAACCTATTTGCTTAATTGTATACCTCTTAAGTCCCAGGCATGTAGTATTCTAAATTCTGGTATAGAGCAGTAAATATTTGATTAAAGGTCTCCCTTTATGCAGCTTACAACCAAATAGAGAAAAGGAGACAATTCTGAAGCAAAGCAACAAACAGTTTAATAAATAAACAAGATGATTTTAGGCATGGGGCTTGGTGGAGGAAGTGGTGGCAGTGGTTTTTATACTATAGTAACAGGTTAGATTGTAGGAGAAAGAACAAGAATCAAAATCAAATACAAATAAAATACAAAACCTCATATACAGAAATGAGCCTGAAGAGTTCTAGGAATTCTATGAAATAGAAGAGCACCTAGAAATGAGCATGATTAGGTAGGTATGCTACAAAGGATGTCCTTGCTCATGTCAGAAACTTTCCAGACTCAAATCCCCACCTGTTAGCCTGCTCTAGAATACTAGGATAAAGAATAAAACTTCAAGTTTGGCTTTATAATATTTTAGTTTTAGGTACAAACTACAGTAAGGCCTAGAAAACATGCACAATAAAAAAAGGTAAATGCCTGACCTCTCAGGAGGAGTTGAAGATAATTTGCAGCCAGAAAAGAAAAGAATATTAATCCCTTCTCACTCTTGCACACCCCTTTCTCCTGTCCCAGACCCTATCTCTATTATTTATTCTTTCTGTCTCTATTTAATTCTTGGTGTATATCAGAGTGTAATCTAAACCCACAGGGAGGATGTGTGGTTAATAGAGAATCCTGGCAACGCATTCACTCATTTTGAGGAATAGCAAATAAGAGAAAAACAATTTGTATAACTTAAAGTGAAATGCAATCTTATCTAGGATTTGCTTCTCCAAGGCCTATTGGGACTCCACAGAGAGCCCCAGGCTTTTTTTTTTTTTTTTTTTCTTTCTTAAGCTATTGAAGATCTTAGTCTTGGATCTCAGTCTCCGAATTCTTAGACAACTTTATTGTTTTACCTTTCATACGTAGAATTACAGTCCTCTTGTAATCGATTTTTGTGTGTAGTATAAAGTAGGAGCCAAGTTTCATGAAACAATTAACATTTTGCTGTTTTTGCTTTATCACATATAACTAAACATATTATCACATATTATCAAACATCTTTCAATCAATACATTTTAGTTTTTAGCTACAAAGGCAAGACACAGATAATCAGTACTTTTTAATTTTTTCTTCATTGATCTGTCTCTCTAGATGAGTCCTAATGAGGGCATCTTCATATAGACTCCCATATGTAGGTGGCTTTTTTCTCTCCTTCATCCCATTCTTTTTCCTTTTTTTATTTTTTAATTTTTTAAAGTGGCATGCAATAATTGTACGTATCTACAGGGTACAGAGTTATATTTCAATACACACATAATGTGTAATAATCAAATCAGTGCAGTTAGCATATCCAATATTGCAAAAAAAATATCATTTCTTTGTGATGAGAAATTTGAGCTCCTTTCTTCTAGCCATTTGAAAACATACAATAAATTATTTTTAGTTATAGACATCTAGCTCTACTGATGACTCCTAGAATTTATTTTTCCTATCTACCTGTAATTTTGTGTCCATTAACCAACCTATCTCTATTTCCCCCTCCCCTTCCTAGCCTCTAATAACCACAATTCTATTGTATTTTCTTTGTTACCTACTATGCAAAGGCACTTGAGAGAACCTCTATAATCATCATAATGATAACCTGTTTCCATCATTTCACTTTAATCTATGGTTAAAATATCTTACAGTAGCTCATGCATTCTTTGCATGATACTCAGACTTAGGTAAACAGGTGCACGCCATGGTAGGGAGAAGTGTGAAGGGAAGAGGGAGAAGGCTTACTTTATGTCATCCTTCATCACCTGCCATCTTTCCCACAATATTTTAAGATCACTAAGTATAATGAGAGACAAGTAGAAAACAAAGCTCCTCTCTTACAACTTAACAATAGGTGATAATAGGATAAACAGTGCAAGACGGGATGAAATCAAAAGGTTGTGTTAACTACCATTTCAATTGCTTTACTCATACATTTCTATATCCTGTTTAAAAATTTAAAAACCTTCCTCTAACATTCTTAATACTTAACATTAAAAAAATTTTTGAGAGAAAAGACTAAATTTTGTTTACCAATCTAGTCCTGTTGTTTAAGAGCATATATGGAACACTGAATGCACTCAGCAAGGGTTTGTTAAATTAATGAATTAATATCCATTACAAGATGCTGGTCGTCTACGAAAAATCAAAGTTCCAGAGAAGGAGTTTATTTGGTTTGAGTCGCCTTTTTGAGGTAGGTCACTGATGAGCTTATTTTCATTCTTGGACTTAATTGACCAGTTTTGGTCCCATCATGGTTTGGGGGAGATGGTGGGAAAGGGGTATGATGGTCCCAGGTGTCTTTTTATTTGCATTTTGTAGAGGATTGATATAACAGCAATAAGCATAAAAGTTGATGGTGAGTTTGCCTTTCAAAAAAGTTTTGGCTTTTTTGTCAGTGTGCTGAGGGGGGCAATCATTTATAGTTAGAAACCACCTCTACTGGAATATTGATTGGCTTCTGTTACCTTTGTTCAGTTTTTTTGTTTGTTTGTTTTGTTTTTTGTTGTTGTTTTTTAACTAGTGAACATTAGTACTTAATTTTCATTTTTCCTTCTCAAGACCTACTTCTAATCCCCATTTTACCATATTCCTGCAGATTCCCATCCTCACAGAATCCTTTAGAAAAAGACTATCTTAAATGATGATACAAGTATTAGCTCATTCATTAACACATCCTTTTCCCTTCATGCTCACCTTTTTGACAATCTAGCATACAAAATAGTGTCCACTGGATCCAAGATGGAGAACTTTAGGATTGAAGTCTTAATCAAAATATTATGAAACTGTAGTACACATGGACAATCATTTATACTCACTATGTGAGATATTATTTAAACAATAGGTATATCATTAAGTTAAACAGGCAACCCCCCCACCCACCTATGGCACTTATTTTCAAGAAGGATAGTTAAGTAATATGCAAATAAGTATTATCTGTAAAAATAAGTGGAAAATAAAACCTTTAAAACAGGTTAAGTATATTTGTCACCAAGATTAAGAGAATGGGGAGGAGTCTGGAGCTGAGGAAGGATGATGACTTCCAAGGAAGGGTGGCAATTAATCAGAAATATGAGCAATGTGAAGAAACTAGTTACATGAAGAGCTAGCAGAGCAGCACTGGGATCATCGAATACCAAGGCTGTGAAGGTGGACAAATTTCCCTGTAGCTGCTGTTGTAAGTCATCCCTATTCTCTACAGTAACTGGGGAGAGATGTTATACATGCCCTGTTCACTTTTAAGGCAAGGGATCTTGGGAATAAGACCTTTGACATGGATCATTGGGTGAGCAGAGCTGTTTCTGCACAGACTCCTATAGAGTGTCATCAGTCATCAATACTGGCTTAGAAAAGGGCAGGGACTCATCTTTGGTGATAATCTTCCTCCTACTTCACAGCCCTCAGAGTTCCATAATCACAGAAATAAGAAGAGGTTTCATCTCTTACATACATTCTGTAAATATAAATTATTTTAAAAAATTTTAAAGCCCTGTATATGTAGCCCTATTTGTCCCTTCTTCAGGCACTTTAACTGTTCAGAACTCTCATCTGATCAGTATTGTCTAGTGATCAGTACTCTAAGGCACATCTTGCAATTTGTTGCTGGAACTAATTTATCGAATGCTGAGACTTAATTCTTGTGGTGGATTTTGATTTCCCTGAAAGTAATTCCCTTTACTCATTTTTCCAATTATATATTTCAAAGTTGGACAGAGTGATTTACTCATAGCTATAATTTTAAGACCCCTCCCAAAATCCTCATCATGAGTACCAGATTTGCTATTCATCCCTGTCTCTCTCTAGAGAATATTGCCTTGATTCGCCCTTTAAAGCCATCAAAAGACCGTCCTCCACTCTTACTGACCTCTTCCCTCCATTTGCAACCGTGGCTCTCCCTCCATATGAAGCCTTAGAAATCCCCAAAGCACTGCTGAAACAAAACGGGGGAGGGGGGGCGATGGAGTCCAGTGACGACAGAATCAGCACAGATATAAAGACTTGCGATTGTAGATAACAAGATTGCCCCAGCTAGTGAAGAGTGTAGTTGTTGCTGGTTGGGTAGTTTTGAGTTCAGTTGTTATTGTCGTCATGTTACATTTCTACAATGTTATGGAGCAGCTGCTGAAATTTGTCATATTACACAGTCCCAGAAATGTTTGGTATCCTTTTGGGGATAAGTAATCTCTCTCTCTCTCTCTCTCTCTCTCTCTCTCTCTCTCTCTCTCTCTCTCTCTCTTTTGTAGACAACACCAACATGTGCCACAACATTTTCTTGGGCTACAGTAAATGACAAAGCAGATTCCTTTTTTCTTCCAGATGAGAAATATTTCCCTGCAGAGAATCTGAATATGCATTTCCCTCTCATAATTGCCTATAGAAAACACACTTTTGTTTTGTACTCATGTTAGTGCTCACACTTCTCAAATGCCTCATTCCAGAAATTTTCCAAAGTTCCACAAATCTTCAAAGTTTCCCTTATGAGCAAAGGCTATTTTCAATAAATATATAGAGATACGGAACATTTTCAATGTATCTTCTGTCTTCCACTTTTTCCCTGTAAAATCTGATTCCAGAACTACATTTTGGGATCCAGGCTCCTTTCCCTTATCAGTTATTATCACCTTGGAGACACTGGAAAACATAGAAAAGCTAAAAAACAAAGTCAGTTGATAAAACATGTGAAGTCTTAGCATACTTCTGAAGTTAAGAGACTCCATTAAAAAAAAAGAGAAGAGAAAAATAAATAAATCTTAAGCTCATCTCAAAAGTATAAATATTGATCCAATTTTATATAAATCACAGAAACCCTTATCTCCTGGTTATACTAGGAAGATAGTTAGCTGATGTTTCTCTTTTCTGGAATCATGTTCTCTATTTGATAGCACTCCAACACATTTTATGAACATTTTCAATTTCTGTTGCCAAGGCTGGCATCTCCATTTTTAAGACTCAAATTGCATATTCATGTGCACAAGTGGACTGTTGATCTCCCTCAAAAATGTAAAGCCTAAAAATAAGGATAAATACCTATACAGACCAATATATGGACATTTAAGAATTCCCAAAATTAACTATCAAAAGGGAAATGAGAAAGAATGATAATGTTTCTTCATGTCTCCACAATGTTCTCCATTTTGTTTTAGTACTAATGTGTGCCAACCTGGTATTAAACATTTAAAAATCACATTAATGTCTGGCTAGTAATATTCTAATAGATTTTGTGCATACTTTTCCCTAGCTGTCCTTCAGCATTAACTCACTTTAAAAATTGATTGTTATGATAAAAATGTCCTGATGTGCAATGTTGATAAGAATGCTGAATTGGACCTGAGAAAAAAATCTGGTAGAAGATGCCCTCATGTTAAAGCTTCTTTGCTTAGAAAAATAATTTGTGTGCTTTTAAATGATGGCTGACGTACTGACATACTTTTTTTTTTTTTTTTCATTTTGCTTGATATATAATTTCAGCTACAAAGATGAAACTAAGAAGTTAGTCAGTATTAGAATCAGGCATGTAAAAGGACTTCTTATTATAATGAAGAAAGTTATTACTCTATCCTATCTTTGCAAAGCACAAGCTGTGCTCTCAAAAAAAAAAAAAAAAAAAAAAAAAAACGAGAGCTCTTATAGTTTGTACAAAATATTTCAGAATTGCGTTATAGGTGATTTATCACCCCAACTAGTTTATAAGCACCTGGAGAAAGAGAGATATGCTTGCCTTGCCTCTCACTACTAGCCCAAAATATCTAACAGAATAGAAAATAGACACATGAAAATATGCTATTTTAGTTGAAGTGGGGAAAAAAAAAAGAGGCCTGCAGTTCTATAAAATATAAAATTCTATTATATTGATATTTGTCTGTTCTTTTCAAAAGTTCCAAGCTTCCTCATCTTGCTATCTGCATAATAGTGAAAGCAGCATACACAGAAATGGACTGAACAGAACCTTCCTGATTACCAATTCCTCCCTCTAAAGTACATTGTCATGATAATTCTTGTTCTGAATAGTAAGCAGAGGCCTGCAGCACATTTTGAAGTTCCTCCAGTATCATCAAAAGAATATCAAGTTTTCACCTGTCTTTCAAATACATGGTAACTTTTCATTAAATAGATGATTAAACAAAACAACCAATTTCCTTATCATTTTCAGAAATATGATTGTATGGTCATTTATGGTTCTTTATAATCAAACTTGTAGTGGATTATGTAGGACAAGGGCATTCTAATTGGTCCTACTGTCTCTCCCATCCATCATCCATACCAGTTCAGGTTTATATTATACAACAGTGATCCAGTTATGTACTTTTCCCATCTGAAAACCTTTTCCTAGCTCCTTAAACCTATAAAATGAAGACCATGATATTGGAAATTTAATTGGGACACCTAAACAAAATGAGAGTGCAATGCACTGAACTTTGAACAGCAACAACATTAATAACCCACTTAAGAATGAATTTTTTCCTCACATTTTTACCCAGGTTTTCGCTTTCACAAATATTAAACTGCCACGTTTGCTTACTGATATATGTATAGAAACGCTAGTTAAAATCTGCAGTCTCCCTTTTCTTGAGTTATGTTATCTCTGCCATTTCCTTAATTGAAATTTGAACTGCATGTAATCACTTTATTTCATTTATGCTGGACATGGCAGGTGGGAGTGGAAGTGGAGAACAAGAAAAATGAACCTAAGGGCCAGCTCTGTGGCTCACTCAGGAGAGTGCGGCACTGGTAGTGCCGAGGCCACAGGTTTGGATCCTATGTAGGGATGGCCAGTGCGTTCACTGGCTGAGCGTGGTGTGGACAACACCGTGCAAAGGATTGCGATCCTCTTACCAATCAAAGAAAAGAAAAGAGAGAGAGAGAGAGAGAGAGAGAGAGAGAGAGAGAGAGAAAGAAAGAAAGAAAGAAAGAAAGAAAGAAAGAAAGAAAGAAAGAAAGAAAAAGAAACAAAAGAAAAATGAACCTAAAAATGATTATTTTACAAGATGTTGGGAGCATACAAATCCTTCTAAAAACATGTTTAGTGCTCCTATCGGATGTTACATGTCACTAGATTCTAAGACACGGGAGAACGTTAACAGGATTTCTGAATGAGATAAAGGAGTAATGTCGCTTGGTCCTCCTATTTCTCACAAAACTTTCGCTGCTTTGAGAAGGGCTCTTCTGCTCATGAAAAACAGAAATTCACTCAAGTTCACTCAAATAAAGAGGAACTCATAAGATTATAAGTGCAGATGCAAGAAAAATCTTAGGCAGACAACACAGGCAGATCATATGGGAGATGAAATTGTGTCAAAATACAAAAACCCTTCTTTCTCAGGCACTGCAAGATGTCTTGTCCCTATTTTTTCTCAACACATTTGCTCAGTCACCACTCTCATACCAACTGGCTTTCTTAGATTTGCAGAGTCATCATGACTTAAGTCTACAGGCCTTTCAGATCCATTTATCATAGCTGTATAGCAATCTCTCAGTTTCCTAAATTTAATACTGGAACAGGGATGGGGTTGAACAAATTTACCTTTTAATTTACTGTTTGTTTGTTTGTTTTTTCCTTCCTCCGGGCACTAAGCATTGGCCAGCCAATGGATGACTTTCTTGAGTTAGTTGTCAAACACTTTTCTAATCAATGATAGTTTGTGGCTGTATCCAAGATAACATATACAAGATATGTGTATACAAGATAATCTTTCTACTTCACAGAGGCTATAGGTTGGCAAAAATTATATTTTAAGAATAGAGAGGGTAGGTATCTGAAAACATATATTGTTCTATTTTATGTTATAATTATTAAATAGAGAAGGAACTATGACTGACAATGTGAGTAGATAAAAAGGTATAATCCACAGAAGTTTGTGATTAAATGGATATGGGGACATTAAAAGAAAGATGTATTTAGAATAACTTACACATTCTGGGCTTGGGTTTCTGTGTGCATGGCAATACCATTTACTGAGATAAAGGATATCCAGGAAGGAACAAATTTTGGAAATGACTTAGGGTCATTGAAAATGTTGATTTTTCATGACTGTGGGGTATTGAAGTATAGATGTCTAATGAGCAGTTTTATATAACATCTGAATCTGAGAGTGATCTGGGCTAAAAACAATTTGTAATTATTAGTCTATGAGCATGAGATTTAAATCTGTATTAAAAACAGATGTAATCTGAAGAATTGTATAGATTGAGCACTGCAGATAGCTAAGAGACACGAGGAAAACCAAATTTTAAGAGACTGGAAAATAAAGATGGAACCCTATAAAGAATCTTGAGAATAAATGACAAAGTTAGGTAGACAAATAGAAAATTATGACAGATTAAACTTGATTGTAACATTAAGTATCATGATTGGTTGCATAAAACAGAAAACAAAAATGACAGTGGCTTTAAATCAGCAACAGTTTATTAATCACATAAAAGAATTATAGAGCTTTCAGTGAGGCAGTCCAAATCTGGCTGGCATAGTTGCTCTTCAAAGTCTACTTCCCAGACCTTTGCTCTGCCATGTCTAATGTGTATTATCCTCAAGGACCAAAATCATTTCTTGACATCTCACTATCCATTTTCTATAAATCTCCACCAGCAGGAAATAAAATGAAAACCAAGAACCTACATATTTCAATTAATACCAGTTCTTCTGTATTCTCTTCACTTCCATTTGCAGACATCAAATAAAGACCAGAACTCTACTTGACCAAATAAGAATGTCTCTTCTCTGACATCCGTACTCTATTCAACAGAGGTCAATATGGATCCCAAGACCTACACATCCTCCAAGGTCCTCTCTCATAATACTGCCATGCCTCTATCAGCAGGAATATATGACAAGCTCTGGAAATGATTTAACCATCAATCCCTGATCTTCTCCATCACCATTCCAGTAAGTGAAGAGGCACTCCTAAAAATTTAGATATGCCTCACTAAAATCCAATTCTATGCACTTTGGTGAGAGAATAGTATGTGCATATAAAGAAAATTCTTTCAAAGATAATATAAATATGATTGGAAACATGTGCCAGATATAGAATACAGAGATGAAAGGAATAAAATGAGAATAATGGTCTTAGATAACAACCAAGTAACAAAAAAGATGCTTCTTGAATATCAGTACCACAGTGGAAATGTGAAACTTCATGTATTCAAGGATTCTGGACAAAGAATGATAGGTTGGAAATCTCATTCTTTAGTAAAGTATTTGAGAATTCTTTGATGAGTGGGGTCTTCAGTTTCATGTGGGGAAATAGCAAGAAAATTTTCAAAGTACTACACTTAGTAGAGCACAAAATATTGTTAAAATATGACTCATTGGCTTTTAAGGAAACTCAAGACTTAATCGCCAATATTTTATTATAAATATTGATCTATTTTATGTGAACAAATATATTCCTCTCTATCTGGGATGGGTTCTTCTTCTCAGTCATCTAGTAACCACTATTTATCCTTCCAGGAGCAGCTGAAATGCCATCTTTTCTATGAGGCTTTTCCACATCTTTCTCTCTGTGGATTAGTAATTTGTTCATGCATCTGTGTTTTCATGGCACTTGGTAATCTTCCTATCTTCTCCTTTAGATTGTAAATTTCACAAGATAAGAGTCTGACTTCATTTGTCACTGCTACCCATAGTGTCTATTAACAAATGCCAATGTTTGGTAAGGGATTTGGAATTAGGTCTTTCGTCTCTCACTAACACAGACAAATTAATTCTCCGAGCCTTTATCTTCATCTAGAACTTATGGTATGAGAAATTGCATCTTTTTCTTATATGTTATATTTGACTCATTTTTTCTATAGGTGTGAGGATTTAGCGATTAAGACTAACATGATAATTCCTCATAAATTGCACATAGCATTGCAAATGTGCTGGTTAAACTGTGACTGCTCAGTGCCAGAGTTTATCAGTTAAGCAAAAGCTGAAAGCAGAAGGTTTATCTTCACTTGAAATTAAAAAAAGAAAAAAGCCATGAATATGAGTTGTATATAACTTCAATAAAACAGCCCCAGGCCTGTAATTAATAGGAGTCATTTGAGCTACACTACTTGAAAAAATGCTGCATGAAAATGCAAAGCAATTCTGAAAAGCATTCAGACCTTTTGATAAACTCTAAACCCAGTTCTCACTGTGAAGCCCTAAGTCACATTCAGTAAACTAGAAATCCTCTGGATGATGGATTGTTTCCAGATATATTTAAATGACTCCTAGGGTAAGTAGGAAAGCAGCAAATTACATGCCATCTTATCTTGGCAGAATGAAGTGGTGTTTTTAACTTAAAGACAAAGATAAAAATATGTATTCAAGGGTACTTCAAAAAGTTTGTGAAAAAAATTGAATTGAAAGGCAATAGACATCTTTTCATGAACTTTTTGAAGTACCCTCATGCAGAAGAAAGATATGAAGAGTTTTAAAGAAAACTAAACACTATTTTGAAGTATAGTAATACATCGCATCCTATACCCAATCAATTTCTAATTTAAACAATGCTTTTTTTGCATGAGACAGAGATGGAATTCTAAAGGATGTAAAGAAAAATGAGACATAGTTTTACTTTGAAGAAACTTATGAACTAATGAGAGACACAAATAAATAAATCAGTGTATAATAGAAGAGTGTTATGGGGGCAAAAGAGGGTGCTTGTTGAGCCTAAAATAGAAAAATCTAGCTCAATTTGGGACTGTGAGGAAAATTTTCCTAGAGTGATAATGTTGAGTAGAGTAGATGCATCACATAGATTGGAAAATGTCAAATAAATCAAATTAATGAAAAATAATAACTAACAATTTACTGAGCACTTAATATATGCTTATCACTGTTTCAGTGCCTTAATATAATTTATCTAAAATAATACTAACAACAATATTTTAAGGTAGGCATGACCATTATCCTTATTTCATAAATAGGCAGAAACCGAATAATTTGTCTAACATCACACCACTAATAATATGTGGAGGTTCTTCAAATCCATGATATGTATTATATGATAGGCAGTGTGCTAGGGGCTCTGCACAAAACCCTTTGTTTAATACACTAGTAATTTACTTGGGTATGTGTCCTTCTCTCTTGTACATATCCAAAAATCTTGGTCATCCAGCAGAACAGTGGCAGAGGCAGAATTTAAACCCATTTTTGTTTATATCCTGCACACTCTTTTATTATACCATCAAACTTTTCAAGAGTGATTTAATCTGTGTTTGATTACTTGCTTAGGAAAAATATGCAGTCAGGTATTATTTCTTCCTTTAATATGGTAAAGAATCCCACCCCCCACCCCCGCATTTTTTGTAATCTTTATCTTCTGCACATATTTTGACTCTTTTCACTGGCTGGATTTTTTTTTTTTCTCTTTCTAAGAAAGTGATGTATTTATTTTTAGCATCATCTAGCAAATTTCTTACAATATTTTGACAAAATTTTGTAATTTATGGTGTTATTTATCATAAATATGTGACAACTAACCCATGCATCCTCTTATTACTTTATTTTATTATTTCACTTTAAGAGACTTCAGGATTTCAAAAGTTATTTATATAAAATATAGACAGCAATGTAAATTCCAATGTGTTTATTTTTCTAAAAATGTCTTTGAAGTCTACCAATACTATAATAGCTCTGATACCATTTTTCTTCAAGTTTTGGGTTAAATGTAATATATTAATTTTAAGCCAAAAGAAAGTAAAACATAACCACTTTTTTAATATTTTGTCACTATGGAACTGGAAGATTCAATTCAGGTTGGTAGTTGTAACTCAATGGGATAATTATTAACTGACCTAAGTTTTACAGAATTCCACAATCTTAGAATACATCAATTATTGAGAAAAAAAATTAACCTAAATTCAAAAGAAAAAAGATTATGTTGAGAAGCAATTGTTTGTGGAGTGTGCAGTTAATCTTTAACAAAACAAAAACATAGCCTACAAGACTCTAAAATACCGAGTTACATGAATTATCACTGTGGCCTGAGAGATATGCAGGTTAAATATTTTGCTAACCTAACTTTTTTAAGTATGAAGTTGTTGGTTTTTTTTTTTTCCTTTTTGTCTTTTTTACTGACCGGCAATGGGATCGCAACCCTCGGTGTTGCACCCGCACCACGCTCAGCCAGTGAGCGGGAACCAGTCTCCACATAGGATCCGAACCCTCCCGCGGGGCCGTTGCGCTCCCAAGCGGCGCACTCTCCAGTGCGCCACCGGGCCGGCCCTGAAGTTGTTTCTTCATCTTAGGTTATACTGACGTATCCTGTATTTTTTTAACTGACAGTTTTTTAACCTAGGTGACAGATCGCTTGGTTTCGGTGGTCCCTCTCCAGAATTCCTGTATATGAATGGTGCAGATCTACACTCCACGGAGTTAAGTACTCCTTGCCATTTTAAACATAACCGTGGTTCTTCTACGTTCATCCTCCCTGCATATACAGAACAGAAAGCCACTGCCCATGACTCATCTAAAAGGGTCAGTGGAAGAAAACACTAATAATCTGCCCACCGTCTTGGTAATGACGTCTGATATTCGTCCTGTTGTGCATGTGCTCCTTTCCTGCCTCCTTGCATGTCTTTTATGTCTCCACTTCACCTGCCTTGATTCATTAACTTCCCAACATCTCAGACAAAACTTCATCAACTCTAATAGGCTCAATTGGCCGACCTATGACTAATTTTGTCCTCCTGGAAAACCTAATTTATTTTCTATTAAACAGAGTTTTCTCTTCTGCACACAAGTATATAATCACGAAATATAACGGATGGTGGCTACTCAAATACATTGTAGACTCTTGAGGAAAAAAAAAAACTTTCCCTTTAATTTCTTTCTAAATTTTCATCACCCAGTTATCATTTATCACTTTTTAAAAATAATTCATCTGCACCCATCCCCATCTACTTAGCTCAATGCTTCACTCTGAAGAGGAAAAAAAAATAGCTATTTGATATTTAATGAAGTTAATATCTTACCGACCCAACTTTAGCTGAAAGCAGCCATATGTATTTTCAGGATTATTTGCTTGCTACTATAAATATTTAAGAATATACCAGCAAAAGGAGATTTCAAGACTCTACACTGCATGTGCATTTCCAGGTATTTCAGACTTCCAGCTGTGACTGTAATACTTCCCAGCATGTCAAACTTTAATTGCTCTCAGGAAGTGTAACAAAAAGTTGGCCTTAATGTACTCAAACACAATGTTCAATCCTATACTACATGCACATGTACATCAGACCTTAATTTTTAAACAACTATTTTTTTATAATTTTTTAACTAATTGCTGTTTTTATAAAGCACAGGTGAAGCTCCTAAGATTTATTAATTGACGTTTTTCCTCACAACAACTCTGTTTGCTTGAAGTGCTTACAACACTGAGAGTTAATGATTTATCTAATATCATATAGCTAGTCAGAGTTGGAGACAGATTTTTGTACTCAGAGTTTGACTCTAGAACCTACATTTTAATCACTACTCTTTACTTAATGCTCTCCTAAATATAATATTTGATATTTATCAATTAGTTAATACTTTCAAGCAAACTCTTGAATTATTGTTGAGTCTATTTAGTTACTCTTTCTAAATGCTATAAAGTTTATGCTTGACTTTTCCTGAGAAGAGTAACATATAAATTTTTAAAAATGACCCGAATTGATGCTTATTCCCTCAGAAAATTATTAAACTCTAGAGGTAATATGTTTTACTCTGTCTGGACCATTTAAAAGGAAGCCAAGTGAGTCTAAATGTGGACATTTCTTAGATATCCTTAGCATGTATTTCTTCCAAGGAGCAGAGTCTCCTAAATAATAAAACAATACCCAAGGTAAGACTCAATTTAGACACAATAGGCTGTCTGGGGAAAACACATAAAATTATAATTTTTGATACTAAAGTACACCAGGAGAAAAAAAAATGTAACCACAAATCTTAAAAAAAATACCGTAACTTAATGTTTCAAAATATGTAAAAAAATTTAGGAAAGTGATTGAAAATAAAGTATTGGAAAAAAAAATCCCAATTGATATTAAATTATTGGGTGCACAAGAAAAAAATCTATAGAATATTCATAAGTTACAAAGGGAATAAAGAAAAGCAAACAAAATCAAGAATAGGAACAATATATTTTAATATGCAAAGGTTTCACTTATAAGAACTTACTGAAGTGAGTGACTACCTAACATCTGAACTATTAACAGGACTGTTTGTTGTTTTTACCTAAAGTTTTCCTAATAAATAATCAGGGTTATAAAAATGTTTCTCCCACGGGGCTGGCCCGGTGGCGCACTGGATAAGTGCGCCGCTTGGGAAGCGCGGCGGTGCTCCCGCCCGAGGGTTCAGATCCCACATACAGACCGGTTCCCGCTCACTGGCTGAGCAAGGTGCGGGAGCGACACCGAGGGTTGCAATCCCGTTGCCGGTCCCCAGTCCGGTGCGGGGGCAACACTGAGGGTTGCGATCCATTGCCAGACACGGAAAAAGACAAAAAAAAAAGTTTCTCCTTTCTTTCACAATGTTTAAAGGTTTTCATCTTGTAATATTTTTAGGTTTTATTTTAAATAAAATGATAGGGCCAGCCCTGTGGCTCACTTGAGAGAGTGCAGTGCTGGTAGTGCCGAGGCCGCAGGTTTGGATCCTATATAGGAATGGCCGGTGTGCTCAATGACTGAGCATGGTATGGACCACACCATCCCAAGGGTTGCGATCCCCTTACCGGTCAAAAAAAAAAAAAAAAAGTGATATATTAATTTAAATCATAGTATATAAATTATACTGGCAATAATCATAAGAGCACTTTTCTTTCTTTCTTTCTTTCTTTCTTTCTTTCTTTCTTTCTTTCTTTCTTTTTTTTTTTTTACTCCATTTGAAGGAAAGCACGTACATCTCTGAAAGACCATATATAAATTTAAAGTTCTGGCTGGTGATTGGAGAAAAAAAATTCTGGTCTTCTATTATTAAATGTACATATAAACCACACACACATGCACATGTACACGCACACACACACACACACATACACAATTGGAGCCCAAATAAGTTGAGGGGGAAAAAAAATCTCAATTCTAAAATTTTTCTTAGCAGTTTTTATGTGGGAGGTAGCACTGGACTTGACTTTGTTTTCAAATTCCATCTATGTCTACGTTAACGTTGACTATTCTCTCCCATGAAAGTCTTCCTCACAACCTCCTTTTGTATTAACAAGATGATACTGCCTACTCTCTGTTTGAACTTGAGGAATTAACCCACTGCTCTGAACTTTACTTTCATGAAAAGTTCTAACTTGCCTCTAACGTTCTCTATCTCCATTCTGAGTGTTTCTATAGTCTTCCTTGTTAAACATAATCTATCAGTCTTTCTGCACTCCCTGGTACCAGAATGCTTACCCTTGTTCATTCTACCGTGTTTTTCAGTTGGCGACGTACATTCTCGTTTTATTCCACCAGATCCTAAGTGTAGAAACAGGGATTTTTACATTCCTCAAACCCCTACAGTAGCATCTTATGCTTAAGCAAGTACTCAGTAAAAAATTCTTCAATGACATGGAATAAGGAACTTTGAATGTATAAAATGTATACATTTTATGATACATTTAATGATACATAAAATGTATCATTATCCAGTAATGATAAATCATTGTGGAACTGAGCATTCTTATAAGTATGTCGACTCAGTACCCCCTATTACAATTGATTTCCTTGGAATTCTTTTAGGATATTTGGCCACCACATTACACTTTTGAGTAATTCTAGTCTTTCAAATAAAAGTTGGGGAAAAATATATATATATATATATATGCATTCATGCACTTTCCCTCTAATATTATAGTGGCTTAAATATGAATTACCTCAGTTTTTATTTTTCTCTACCACCTGGCCTATCTAGAGATGGGAAAATATTAAAATACTTATAAGTAATGGAAGATTACTACACCCTTTGTAAAGTCTTGAGAAAGACTGCTAAAAATATACTATTATAATATATATAATTATATATATATTTATATATATACAATAATATAATATAATAATGTAAGTATACTAAGCAACTATTGTAAAGCATTAAATAAAAATGTGTCAAATATTAAATTCGTGGGTTTGTAATTTTATCCAATCTGAGTTAAACTGTCCACTTAATTTTCCCAAGTATTCATATTTTCTTCCTTATTTATTTTGAAGAAAGGTAGCAGAATTAATATGAATTAGTATACTGGAAATAATACAAAATTGATGCATGCATTGGTTATAGGATCTCATAGCTGAAAAAACAAAATCAGAAAAATTACCTGAAATATTGCACAAACAAATAATCTTTTATATTGTTGGCCAACTCTAAATTTAATAAGATAATTTTTCCATTGTGTCAGCTATACTCAAATAATTAATATCCAAATGTGCATATCTTTTTTTCTTTTTTTTTTTTTTTTCCTTTTTGTCTTTTTTCGTGTCTGGCAACAGATCACAACCCTCAGTGTCGCGCCCATACCGGACTGGGACCGGCAACGGGATCGCAACCCTTGGTGTTGCCCCCGCACCTCGCTCAGCCAGTGAGCGGGAACCGGTCTGTATGTGGGATCCGAACCCTCGGCGGGAGCGCCACTGCACTCCCAAGCGGCACACTGTAGCATGCGCCACCGGGCCGGCCCCCAAATGTGCATATCTTAATAAAACAAAATATTCACCTAATGGAAGCTTAATAAAACATTATTAGACATTAATTGTATCAATTATTATTTGTGTATTATAGACAGATAAAAAAAAAAACCTCAGTAAGAAAACATATATAACATATACCTGAATGAGAAGTCTCCATGTTTTCTTTTGATGAATTAGTGAAAAATTATCAACATCATTAACAATAAGCTAAAATTATACTATTTTGTTTTCATTAACAAATGAATTTCTAGAAAACAGACAATTGCTTAATCAAAGTGATTATAAACATTATTTTGTTTTAACACTCCTTGTCCTGATAGATTTCTGTGAATTTGATTTAGTTACAATTTCATGGTAAACAATTTAATTTTAAAAAGTCCCATATACATTATTAACCTGGTAGAATATTTGTAAAAAGTACTTATTCATGTGAGCTAAAAACATAAAATATTTAAAAATAACCTTCAAAAAGAACTTTTGTATTAAAAAAAAAAGTCTGTGAAATGTTTCTGAAAGGTTAGAATAATGAGTGGAGATTATGCCACGTTTAATAATTCTTTCAGGGAAAGCTGAATATTGACACGATGTCAATTTTTCCACTAGTAATTTAACATAATGTTAAAGTACAATTCTTTCTCTGGCAGTTTCTGCTGAAGCCCCAAAGGTCAAAAATTATTAATGGTTTTCAAGTTCCTCCACATTCAGCGTGGTGCTGAGGTGACAAGAGTGAAGAATCCAAGAATATTTCTTACAGAACATTGTTGAAAAGCCTACTGTGCCATTTTCTTCTCCTTCATTCTAGTGACAGAATATATAAGGGGACTTCTTGGGTGATGTGGGTGTCCACTGGAATGTGGGGGATACAGTGAACTGTTGTCTGCTCTACATGTAAACAGAGTAAGAAAAAGGGAGGTGGCAATTGGCTTGAGGAGGCACAAAACATAAGATTGGGATTGCAAGTGAAGAGCACTACCAGAGAGATGCTTATTTTTCAGGGATTATATAAAGAATCTCATCAAAAAATATTACTGGAAAGGAGAAAAAATAAATAAATGAAATGAGCTGGAAATTTGTAATGAGATACAGAGAGAGAGAGAGAGACAGAGAGAGAGAGAGAGAGAGCACATTCTTCTTAAATTCATCATGAAATTTAGGTCACAGGGCAAAAAGCTGCCCTGAAAACTGGAGACACAGGAGAATACAGAGAATCATAGCTGATGGGAGCAAAGCCGCTGCTGGAACCAGCAACTACTAAGAACCTTTAAAAGGTAATTGACTACTTTGCTGGAGTCAAAGCCCTGGGGTAGCTTGATAGAGAAATACTCCTGGGGGTTCAACCTTAGTGTGATCCCCACACCTTTGTGCGTTTTATCTCCAGTAACCCCATCAGTACTAGAGTAAAGATTGAAGAAAAACACCATTGTATTTCTGCAGGGTGAGAGAAAAAATTACCATTTTGAAATGTGTCAAAGCTCTCTTCTCCTCTCAAGGGAAACTATTATACCAGCACCTAAACAACAGATTTTACAATAGCCTAACATCCCCGGGAGAAGGGAATTATTCAACTCCAGTCACATGAAGTCTTCCTAGTACATCTAAGTGCTGTGGTAGTGGTGGGTTGGGAAGGTGAGAAGCACTTTTGTAAGTCACAGCCCAGAATTACAGGAGTACTATCAGAAATCAGAATCAATACCAAAAATATACATTTTAGGTAACAAAAAATTGAATTTTAAAAATTTCCTCATAATTTTTCTGTTTGTTTCTAATCAAACCTTTAATCTTTACATGAGACAAATTTTTTTCTGTATACAATGGAAAGCAATCATCAAGAAGGCAAAGTTAAATTTATAAGCACCCTACGAACTCAATTCAACCTTCAAAATATTACTTACATTTGTGGATATTTTTCCATTTCCAATGATCTTACTTTAATATAGATAAGTTATTACCTGTCACCGGGACTCTGCAATAGTTTCCTAACGTGAAAAATAATAAATTAAGGGTAAATAAATAGAAGTGATATTCTTCAATATCCTTTATGTCTTTATTTCTTTGTTCATTCTTTGTGGAACAAGTAAAGGGTTGTGTGTGTGTGTGCGTGTGTATTTGTGCGTGTTTGATATTGTGGAAGATAAGGCAATGGTAGTCAGTAAGAAAAACTTTATGGATTGCTTTAAATTTTAACAAAAGCCATGCGATTTCTTATCTCTGGATGACAGAGAGTCAAAGAAGGTCTTTGAGAAGGAAATGCATGGCAATAATGTTTAAAAACATTAGTTTAGTAGACAGATTTAAACTGCAAAGGAAAATAATACTTTTTGAATACTTACTAAGTGCAAAAGGTATTCTAAGCTCCAGGAAAATATCAGAAAGAAATCAAAGTTGCTGATTTAAGCATTTATTCTAGCAGAAAGAGAATTATCATCGACAAAATGTAATAAGCATAAATTATGCTAGGAGATAATAAATCCTATAAAGGATGATAAAGGCAGATGAGGGTACTAGAGATGGAAAGGGTACAATTTTATCTATCAGAAGGACTCCTCTAATGGGTGACTCTGAAGCAAGTAACATTAGTGAAATTATGAGGTTAGTCATGCAGATATCTCTGGAAAAATAAGTGAAAAGGACTTAGGTTTGGGGCATAATTGGAAATTTTGAGAAAAAAAAATCACGAAGGTTAGTGTGGCTAAAGCAGAGAGAAGTGAGGGAGGGGATGGTGAGCATTTGGGAATTGATAGTGAATTTAAGGCATTAGCTGGACTAGATCAAGTGATATGCAGATAGCCAATAAGCATTATTTCTGGGTATGTCTATGAGGGTGTTTCTGGACATTTGAATCAGTGGTCTGTGTAACAAAGGTCTGCACTTTAATAATGGACAGGAATTACCCAACTGGCTGAGGGTAGAGATAGAACAAAAAGGCAGAGGAAAGGTGGATTCACTCTCTTCTCTCTTGCTCTCTTGCTTCTGGAGCAGGGGCATGCATCTTCTGCTATTGGCCTTCAGACTCCAAGGCTTGTACCAATGGCCTCATGGGTTGTCAGGCCTTCAGCCTTCTGCTCCCCTCGTTCTCTGCATTTGGGGTTCTCAGGCCTATGGAGCTGGACAGAGCTACTCCACTTGCTTACCTGGTCCTCTGGCTTGCAGATGACCCATTGTGGTACTTCTCAGCCTCCATAATTGCAAGAGCCAATTCCCCTAATAAATTGCCTCTCTTCTCTCTTTCTTGAAAACCCTGACTAATATAGAGAAATAGCAGAGAATAAGCAGATTATATTAATGATTTCATTTCATTTGTTTCTTAGAGAAATATGAGGCCACTGGATGTTTTTAAAAATAGAAATGCCATGGATTACAGTCAGTAAGGGGCAAGGATGAAAGCGGAAAGATGGAGTAGAAAAGAAATCTATAAATGATAGTGGCTCAGAATATGATCATAGTGTTGGAGTAGTGAGAAAATATAACACTAGGCATGTATCTTAAATTTAGAGCTGAGACTATTAGTTTATAGATGACACATGGAGTATAAGGCAGAAAAAATAATGACTACATGGCTTTTATCAAGAAGAACTGGAAGAACAATGTTGACATTTACTAAATAAGAAATGTAGATAAGACTGGCGTAGGGAATTCTCTACTTGATAGTCAAGTGGAGAGATAAGATAAGCATTTAGACGAACAAGTGTAGGGTGCAAGGGGGACAATCAGATGGGGGATATAAAATTGGCAGTCACAGGATGTAAAGTCATTGGAATAGATAAGATCATCCAGAGAAAGAGCAAAACAAGAAAAGAGATAAGACCCAGAATGAAACCCTGTGGCACTCAGATGTAGTTCAGAGAGATGGCAAGGGAGCAGCACAGAAAACTGAAAAGAGCTCTCTGTAAACACATGGGGTGGGAGAAGACCTAAAAGAATATTTACCTGAAAGTCAAATGATGAAATTATTTCAAGAAGAAACATATGATCAGCTTTGCCAAACTCCTCTGATGGAACAAGGATAGTTGACTATTAGGTTTTTGCAGCATAGAAATCATTGTTGACCTTGAGGGAAAGCATTTTATTTATTTATTTTTTTATGTTAGAACAAAAGCATAGGGGAAAAAAGGGAATATGGAGGAGAAGTAGATATAGCAAGAATATATAACTCCCAATATTTAGATGTGAGAAAATAATACTTTCAACTACAGTGTTAGGAATGGAAATGGAAAGAGAAATAAAATTAAGGATACATCTTTTAAAAGAAAGTTGGGTCTTTGGTCACTATCCAGATATGACAAGCAAAAGGAAAATGAGTTCCTGATGATGGATGTTGGGAGCCTGGGTGCCCGGAAGAAAAACAGTGCTATTAATAAAAATGCATGGCTGTCTTGTGACATCATTAACTAGAATTCAGGATATAAGTCAAGATTCTTTAGCATAAAAGGAAGTGACAACTGACACTATTAATAGAAATAAGAACTTAAGTTTCATAATCCATTGCCTCACATTATTTCAAAGCAAATCAGATTCATACTGATATAATTTTATAGTACTTGTATTTTCTATTAATAATTGAGAAACTAAAATATTAAAGTTAATTTATGGTGTTTCTAGTTCTAGATGTTGACAACTTCTTTTCAATTTACTTAAGTTAAAGCCATAGACTTGGTTCCCTACCTCCACCCAAGAATAAATCAGAGTGCCGAAGGAGGACAGTAAAAGTCATGAATCAGTGGAAAGTCGTAATCAGAATCACACCCACAAGATTTTCACACATCTCTTATGAACCTTTTATTGTATCGGGAATGCCTAGTGGCTAACCCGTGTATGAGAAGAAAAATCATGTGCAGCAACAGTACATTAAACCAGACAAATAATGTGAAATGATAAACCTAAAAAAATACTATTTTAGCAATGTCACTAAAAGTATTATAACAGTGGCACTAGTGTCTACAATCAAATTTCGTGTACATTTTTGTCAGTGAAATTTTCCCCCAAAATATAATTGTCTACTAAGAGAAAACTACATACCTTGGAATATTAATAATTAAATGTATTGAAGAAACATAAATGCAGAACCCAGATTAAAAGTGTTCCTGGTTAAATCATATAATATTTTGATATTCAAAAGATAGAGTATAATTTATTGTTGATTAGAACAAGTTGTTTGTATAAGGAAACTATAAGAGAAAATTTAAACAAAATTTAAACAAAAAGTAAATATAATTCAAAAGAATAATAAATATATCAATGCATTTATATTTCATCTTAAATTTATTTAATAAGTAAAAATAAAAATATAATTTTTATTTATGATGTACATTCATTAACTTTGGAGGAAATTGACCATCATTAGGGTTCAGACATAACATAAATGTGATCTTACAGTTAACTGATAATTTGTTTTTTTCCCCTATGTTAGTATTCAATGGCTTATTCTATATACATAAGACCAGAATGTTAACTGATAATTTATGACCACACGAAATATCCAAATATTATTCAACAGTCTCATAAGATACTAAATTATTTGGTTGTTCTAAAGAAAGAAGCCACTTCACAGACTTAATCCTTTACTTTCTACAGTCAAACATTCCAAATAACACTACTAATAACAGTAATACATTAAGAAATTCCAATTATAATAAAAAACAAAAAGATACCAATATTTTATTATAATAACATTAACAAACCAGTAATGTATAATAATGAGATACCAACAGGTAATGCAATGCTAAAGTAGCAAACTTCAGATTAAAAAACAGGTATTTGGGTGCTTTTAAAGTGTTTATTGTTGTAACAAGTTGGTGGTGGGGGCTCTTCAGATGTTGAAGAGCTCAAATTTAAATCACCATGAAAAAATAAGCAGATATAAATATAGTGGTAGATAGGTAGTTAGATAGATCTTATATAGCTCCAAGAAAATAATCACTTAAGTATATAACCATGTTTGAAATGCTTAAAATATGATCACCCAAATTTTATTGTATTTACATTTATTTCCTATTGCTGCTGTGACAAATTTTCACAAACCCGGGGACTTGAAACAACTCAAACTTGTTATCTTATAGTTTTGGAGATCAGAAATACTAAAACCACCCCAGGGTCACACAAACTGATGTGATTGTAACAGAATCTAACTTACAGAACAGCACTGGTTAATTAACACATGCTTGTTTTGCTAACTCAAAATTAACTCCAGAAAACCATTGAGGTCATCTCATATACTCATATTTTATTTTTTGAATGACATATCACTTCATGTATAAATGGACTTTAATCTATTAAGCCATTTCATTCAGTTATGAGCATGCAATTTGTTCTTATAAAAATGTTGCAAGAAAAATAACTGCATATATATGTTATTACTTACTGATGTTTTTATTTCAAAGTTAATTCCCAAGAATGAAATGGTTGGGAAGAAGGAGATAACATTTATCAAAATTAATATTTAAGTGCCCTCCTACCTTAATTCATTTGCATTCCTATATCAAAATAGTTGAGATTGGGTAATTTACAAAGAACAGAAATTTATTTTGCACAGTTCTGGAGGCTGGAAAGTCCAAGATCATGGCACCAACACATTCCACATTTGATGAGGGATCTCTGCTTTTAAGATGATGTCTTGTTTCTGTGTCCCCCAGAGGGAAAAATGCTGTGTTTTCACATGGGGGAAGGGACAGAAGGGGAAAGGCTTCTCTCTGAAGTCTCTTTTACAAGAACATTAATCACCTCCCAAGGTTCCCACTTCTTAATAACATCATCTTGGGGGTTAAATTCTAACACATGGGTTTTGGAGGTGCTCATACGTTCCAAACATAGCACCTCTTAATGGGAAATCTTCACATTTCCAGATGAAATTTGTGGGAGGGAGTGATGCTGTGGACTTTCTATTCTTCCATCTTGATTGATTTCTACTTATATACAATAATTATTTGATAATATTGATCCCTTCTCACATTGTAATATTTAATTAGGTATGTCCCATGTACCCTTTCTCTGACTCACCACAACTGTTCTTCTTTTTTATAAATTTCTTTTGTATTCATAGGCATTTATTTTCCGAAATAAACTTCAAGAACATTTTATCCAATTCTCAAAAATTATACTTTCGAGATCCTATTTATAGCTAATTAAAATATAAATTATTTGATGGAGAGATGATAATTTTTGTATATTAAATCATATCCTTCAATGGTTCAGTATGACATACTATGTTTACTTCTTATTTTATTTCTGATAATTTTTATTATCTCTTTTTCACTTGAAAATTCTCAATATTCTCACTAAACTTATTTTTAATTACTTTATAGTTATTGTTACCATTTTATTTAGAACACTGCTAGGAGAATATCTCTGTTACTGAACCCAAGTCTAGCTACCTGCCCCATACAAACACCCTGGTTTGACTTGCCAAAATATGTTACCCCAGAGTATTCAGCTCCTGGCTGAGTCTCACCAAAATCTTGTTACCAAACCCAAATCCAGCTGCCTGACACAAACAAAAACAAATGGCCCAAAAGTCAAATGTTGTTGAAAATGGAAGTCAGCTGTTATTCAGGATTACTGGTGACCTGAGGAGAGATGTTAGGTAAACCCAACTCTCTGGTAAACCTGAAGGAGAGAGGCCAGTCTAAAACCATCTCAAACACTCAGATTTACTGAGGGGTTTTAAAAGAGGGAGTTCAGGGAATGGAATGTGGGAACTGAAAAGCAGGAGGGAGGGAGTCATGTATGGGGCCAGGTGCAAATTCTTGACAAGTCTCCCTCCGGCTTCTGTTCTCATCCTCAGTGTTTTCGTGTGGTTCTACAAGATTTTGATTTGCTTCAGGGCGGAATCAGCATAGCTTTGTTGACGTCTTCCTTGGTTTCTCGGAGTCTGGATAATAATGTGTCTCATAGCAAGTTTGCAACTCCAAGCTCACTGGAAAACAACATTACATTTATGTAAGTAATGTCACCTTGCACTGTTACCAAGGTCCAAAATATCAAATAACTAGGGGAAAAGAGGGAATTCAGAGAAACACATGCTAATAAGAAAACTGTCTTTTTCTTCTCCTAAAGCCCATGCAGTTTTAGTTCCCAGCATGGATGTCTTCAGACCTGCTCACTCCAATATGTCTAGCTATGATAGATATTTATTTTTGCATAGTTAACATATATCTTGTCAATTATCAATTGCTATTATTTATTACGTTTTTATTAGGATATCTTGGGTTTCCTGGCTCTGTTATATAAACAAGAAAAGAAAGCTCTGTCAATTGAATTACTTAAATATTATCAGCATATCTGTTCTTTAAGTATTAGAAAAAATTCAGTTTTGCAACCATGTGCTGATTGATCTTCATCCACTATTCTAATTTTTTCGATTGTAAATTATCTATTCAAAATTTCTACCTCTTCTCAAGTCAATTTTCCTAACATATAGCTTGTGAATAAAGTGTACATTTTCTTGAGGTTTTTAAATATTTTAATCATATTTATTTGGAATTATTGCTCACTTTTTATTCCTAATATTGCAATATTACACAATTCTATTTTTTTCTTTTATCTCTTTACTTATTTATCTTTTTATTTCTCTTTTTCTAATTGGACTTTAAAGAGCATAGCTGTTTTGTAAACATTTAGAAAGGTGTAGATTTGCATTTATTTTCTCCGTTATAATTTTTCTTTCTTTCTTTCTTTTCTTTTTTTTTTTTTTTTCTCTTTTTAATTTTCTTTCTTTCTTTCTTTCTTATTTATTTTTTTGTTGGTGGTGGTAGTGACTGGCTAATATGGGGATCCCGACCCTTGACTTTGGTGTTATCAACACTGCACTCTAACCAACTGAGCTAACTGGCCAGCCTAACTTTGCTTGTTTTTCTTATTTTCAGTTTTTATTTTTATTTTTTTGTTGTTCTATCTATGATTTTGAAATATTTTGCAGATTTATATTTTTTTTAAATTTGAAGAAGCTTGTACATTTATTTCATTCTTTAATAATGAATGAATTTAAAGGAACATATTTTTAGCTAATATATTTAGTACAAAATGTTTTTTCCTGAAAATATCATCTCTTTCTATTTTCACTTTGATCAAAAAGTTCTTTACTAAGAACTATTTTCTTATTTCTAAGACTTCAGTATAGTTGATAATATTTTAATAATACATTTTCCAATTTTCACATTCTATTTATAAAGTAACTTAAATTCTATAGTTTTTTAAAGCAATGGCTTAAAATAATTTTTGTTGTGAACAATTATATGATTAAATCTTGTAACAATTCTATTCTATGTGAAACAAAATGAATAATCATTACACAATGGATGTACTTGTGTGTGTATTGTATTATCTAATATTTACATAATTTTACTTTTTACAATACTTCAAATCTGAAGGAATTACATTGATTGCTTACATTTTAGTTGTATTTTATTTAGTTACTAATTGCATGTCTAATAATAGTTGATCTGTGTATATGGCTGTTATCTTGTTTGTTGCTCATAGAGTTATAACATTTTAATAAATTGTGCATTTCCCTTTGTTTAGTGTTTCATTGAAACCTGTTAGGTATGCTATTTGCTTTTTATCTTGTCTGACATTGATATGAGTCCTGCTTTTTAATACTTTGTATTCTTTTGGAAATTTGGGATTTTAATTTTGCAAGGGAGATCATATTAACCAGAGACCCTGTACTTGGTGGCATAATACTAGCTTAAATTGCGTGCCCAGAGGGAAGGGAAATGAACTCATTAAATTCAAATAACTAGTATTAAGACAAGGTCCCCATTCACAGTTTCTATAGTTTCCATTTCCTTAGCAACCACTGTCTGTACAATGCATGGTGGAGCTGAATCTTTGAACTGACATATGGTCTGGTGGAGCAAATCAAAACATAATGAAAGAGACCTGGAAAAACTTGTCCATTATGGAATTAGATTCACATGTGAATGGCCATTAGTCCAAGTTAAAATACCCCAAAGGACAATATTATAAGGTGTTTGCCTACTGCTAAGCTACAGCTAAGGCTTGGAATCCTCACAGTGCCAATTGTCTAGCTGGGCAACCACGCTAGTTGTCACAGCTCTTTACCTGACAGTAATCCTGCTGACTATGCCAATTTGTCTGGCTACTGTGAGGCTAAGGCTGATGTCATGAATCCAGCACCAATTGTCTAGCTCTTAATCCTGTTCGTGAGGCCAGTTTTGAGGCTGGGTGACCACGCTAGTTGTTGTGGCTCTTTTACCTGCCGGTAATCCTGCATCGACTAGGCCAATCGTTGAGCTAGGGCTGGGTCTGGAGCTCCCAGACCCCTGAAGCCCACTCATAGACTTAGTCACAAACCCTTCACACACCAGGCTGGGTCACCAGACCCCTTCACCCAAGTCTATAAGCTAGGAAACCAACTGCACAGTCCTTGGAAGCTGCAGGTCTGGAAAAACATGGCCGTTCAGGGCAGGTGCCCAAGGCAGTAAAGCACCAGCCAAAGTGGCGCCACAGTTTAGGCAAACCTACTCCGCCCACACACACAGTGTGTACTGAACAACCCTGAACTGGCTCTGAGGCCAGGGGAGCCTGACCAAATTGTTCCATTTTCCCAACACAAGGAGATTGATGATGATTGCCATCAATATCTATAATAATCAGAATCATTGAGGATCTGCTCAACCAAGTGTAGAGGTTAAAGTTAACTGGCATTATGTTGGTTTTATGCCTATTTGAGTACAAGATGCTAGTCAACAACAGAAGGCATAGGTAGAGAATCCTTTCCCCATTAGAATGTATTTCTACTTAGGTTTTCAGAGCCACAGATATATTTTAATACTAATTATAAAAATCAGTTACACATTTTTTATTACCTTGTATTTTCCCCCTAGGGGAAAAACAAAAGCTTTATACCTAAGTTAACACATAAATACTTAGATCTCATGCTCCGTATTTCAGATAGTAGAATCAGAATGGCTAAACTAAATCAAGTCCTCAGTGATTAGCTGTAATCTGTCACACAATCAGCTCTGTTGCTCAATATTGACACAGAATCAGACTTAAAAACAAAAAAGCTAATATGTGTAGTTGAAAGACAGGTGCAAAGCCAAGGCAAACACTAACAAAATGTCTATCATAATTTGGATGAGTTTCTAGGAGAAAATTTAGCATTTAGCTATGCTGAGCTCAGTTACCTAAGCCACTGTTAACTTCTTCATATGCATCTGAGTCTTCAATTAACAGAGTTAGAAAATAGGGGAGCAGGCAGTAACCAGTAATGATTTAAGGGGATTAGGGTGAGGTTCTTCTTATCCTAAAGTAAATTTAGCTATAAAATCTAGCAAGTAAGTAAATTAAAGAGATTAGTCAGGAATCAGGGTCTTCAAATCACAATGAGGTGACTGACCAGACATTCAAACTGAAGGACATGAACAGTTGTCTAGAGCTGAGGAGATGGAGTCAGGGTTGGGAAAAAAATATCAGAGCAGCAAGCAGGTGGCAGTGAAGTACAATGCATACCTTCAGCAGTGTATTATTTTCCCCACAGTAAATGACTAATGGTCTGGAACTTGGAAGAAGTTGATTTTAGAAGACCAAGGCTCTAAGGTAACTGGTGAGTTGGGCCCTATATCAAGGGCACATTTTGTTTTTATTCATAAAAGTCAGAATTCTCCTCTGTGACATTTTGAAATATGTATTTGATATTTGTTCCCATTCCTCTCCTGGCAAACAGCTCTTAAAATCCTTTAAGCATTTAAGGTAAGACTATCTTTTTATATGCTAATGAGTTGAATGATGGCTGGCAGCCACAGGTGTCATGCTTCGTGATGGGGGCTGGTCACCAGAAAGTCCAAACCAAGATTAGAGGGCTGAGACTTTCAGCCCCACACCCCAACCTTCAGGGAGGGGTGAGGGGCTAAATTTTAAGTTGATCACTAATGGCCAATGATTTAATCAAACATGCCTATGTAACAAAGCCTCTTTAAAAATCCAAAAGGACTGGGTTTGTCTGTTTTCCTATATTCTCACCCTCCAACCCATATTTTCCTAAGTAAGAATGAAGTTTGCTATGGGTCAAGCGTGTCTGCCAAAATTTCATGTGTTGGACACTTAATCCCAACATAACCGTGTTTGGAGGGTGGGAAATCTGATTAAGATATTTGACGGACGGGGCCTTTGAGAGGTGATTGGATCATGAGGATTGTGCCCTTGTGAATGGATTAATCCAGTCATGGAGTAATGAGTTATCATGGGTGTGGAGCAGTGGCTTCATAAGAAGAGCAAGTGGGAAGGTTAGCTCTCTCTAGCTCTCTCATTTCTCACCATGTGACACCCTGGTAACTCTATAGAGAGTTCCTACCCAGAAGGCCCTCACCAGACTTGCCCCACTGGACCATGGGCTCCCCAGCCCCCAAAACTGTAAGAAGTAAATTCTATTTTGCTGTAAATTATCCACTTTCAGGCTTCTGTTATAAGCATCAGAAAATGGACTGATACAAGGTTTCTTAAAAGAAGAAAGAAAACACTGTTTTTATTTATTTATTTTTTTTCGCTCTGGTAAGAACAAATGTATTGTAGAACAGAAATTAGATGCCTTGCTTAAATGGCAACATGTTCTCTGCATAAGGGAATGCTTTAGAAGTATTCATAATTCCCTGACAACAGCAGAATAGTTGAGGGAGTTTTAGGTTTCATACACAGCCTACCATATTCTGTACTGGGTGAACACAGTCTTAATTTGTTCTCGTTAAATATTATCTCCTAACACCAGAAATACTTTCCCAGCCAAACCTGATGGTGAGATCCACTGGTGCTCTACACAAAGCATGAGGTGCTGTGACATCATCCTGTCCTGGGCCAGAGAATGAGCTAGCCAGGCAAGGAGTTAAAAACACTGAGCAGCCTCATTTCACTATGTTTTTGGCAATTGTTACTTACTGTTCTCAGTTATCGTTATTTGATTATTTATGCAAGTAATAATGATCTAGTTTTGCTGACATGTCTATCACTTTAGCTTAACTCCATAGTTCCAGTTCAATTTCATCCCACATTCATAACAATTATTATTATGTACTAACATTGTTATTATTATTTTGAATAGGCAGTTCCATATTTTCTTTTTTGGCTATTGAATCAATCATCACTGGTCAGATTCTTAGCTTTATATTTTACTCATGTCATAGTTATTTATTAATTATTCATTAGACACTCTTTTGGACTTTTGTGTATCATGTCTTATGCAATATATATTTGAAAATTGTAAATGTTAATCAGAAATAAATGGCATGGAGTGAACCAAAAATATTTAATATCAGATCAAAAGATATAGAATCAATAGCATCTTAAATATCATCACTTTAACCTTCAGTAGAAGAACCAAAGAAATGAAGCAGAAATAATTTTGTTGGTAGAACGACTAGAAGGAAACATTGCAGGATCAATGGAAGGAGTAGATAGTGGCTCATTTATAAGAATGAAAATGAAGAATAGTGCATTAGTCCATTTCAGTTGCTTATAACTAAATACACAGAACTGTATATTTTATAAAGAAAACAAAATTTATTGCTTATAGTTTCAGAGGCTGGGAAGTCCAATGTCCAGGGAACACTTACAGTGAGGGCCTTTTTCGGTGACGGATTTACAGCAATGCAGGGGTCTCACATGGTAGAAAGATGGCAGAGCAGAGAGAGGGGCAGACTCTTCATGCTCCCCTTTTAAAGCCTTCAGAGCCACACCCATGACTACCATTATTATTCCATTCACTAAGGTGTGGTCCTAAAATCTAATCATCTCTTCAAGGCCCCACCTTTAAATTATCATCATAGGATTTCCCACTATCGACAGTTAAAATGGATATTAAGTTTTGGGGGGACATTCAACTCAAGATAAATAGGAAATAATGTTGAAAGGATTCTTAAAGGCTGAACTAAGACAGGAGTCTTTGAAGTCAATAATCCCTGTTGTTTGTATGTGATTGTTATATATTCCTCATTTTGAGGTTTCAGAATCATGTCTAAGCATCCGAAAAACTCATGGAGTTTCTAACATCGTCAAGCCTGCAGTGAGGAACAGACAGCTATTTTTTTTTTTTTTTAAAGCTCTTCAGTTTCTTAATACACAGCAAGTGTTAAAAACACTGATTAAAATATTTATGTCTTTTTACTGTTAGTTGTTTGAATTATTTTTCCTCACTAATTAAATACATAGATGAGACTAAGGGGGAAGAAAGTTATTTTTTTGTTTGTTTGTTTTATTTATCTTCTACATAGATGGCTATATCATGCTTAGGAAAAGAGAAATAAAGTTTTAAATGAGAAATAGTTCAAGAGAAATTATCTCTTATGTATGTAATATTTGGAAGTCATCTAGCATTCTAAGAATGTCAGGTAATTCTTCATCTTTAAAATTCTTACCAAATTTGAAGAGACTCTCAGTGGAAAAAAATAACTCCATAGATATAGCCTGCATGTTCTTATGTCACTGCCAAATAATTCTACATGACACAAATTAAAAAAGCCATTTGCAATTGACAATGATGCCGAAGTCTCATGACAATCAGCAACATCCTGGACTCATTCATGATGGCTTGCCATGGAGGTTGGAAAGACATTTAATATAAAGTCCATGATAAAAACTGAGGAGAAAAAGGTGAAATCAAAGGAAAAGGGAGAAAGAAAAGAAAAAAAAAAAAAAAAAGATCAAGCAAGATAAACAACTGCCAGATCAAATAAACTGGCAGATCAGATAAAATGGGAAATTTAGACTACTGTCAACAGAAAGGAAAATCATGTACAGATGTACTCTACAGCAATAGTTTTTTATTAAGAAATGCCAATTATATTTCTGAGTAAAGGTTGCTCTGAAATTGCTATATAATAGCAATTGGATTATAAAAATTGATTTATGTCTCTTATCATTTTTAAAAAATAGTCTCATTATTTGTGAGGTATCAAAAACGTTGAAAGAAGGGAAGGAGCTTATTTTTGTGGCTTCATATTCCCATGTGATTAGATCCATTAGAGTCACACACTATACATTTCCCTCTCCTATTCTCCCTGCTCCTTCTCATGGCAGGAGATGTGACTTATCTGCTTGGTGAGTGTATTAATTTGTTTTGTGTTCCTATAACAGAATACCTGAAACTGGGTAATTTATAAAGAACAGAGGTTTATTTGGCTTTTGATTCTGGGACAGCTGCATCTGGTGTGGGCCTCAGGCTGCTTCTACTCATGACAGAAAGCAATAAGCAGCTGGCAGGCACAAGCCGATCACATGGTGAAAGACAGCAAGAAAGAGAGAGAGAAAGAGAGAGGAGATGCCAGGGTCTTTTAAACAACCAGCTCTCTCAGGAAATAATAGAGAGAGAACTCACTCAGACCCCCCCATCCCAGGGAGAGCATTAATCCATTTATGAGGGATCCACCCCCTTGACTCAAACAGCTTCCAACACATTGCAGATCAGATTTCCACATGAGTTTTGAGGGGGACAATACATCCAAACTCTATCAGTGAGCTAAAAGAGACTGAGCTTTGTACCTCAGCATCTTTCTTCCTCCAAAGTTTTGAATCCTGCTGCTCATGAGAAGCAAGCATATATTCTTACCAACTCTCAGCTCATTATTAAGGATTCTAGGGTATTCCCTGACTTAGTATGGGTGATAGGTTCAATTCAGGCAGTGTTAACAGGCTGATGAGATTTAAGCCAAACCCACCAGTATATCCTCAACAGCAACAAAAGGAAAATTGTGATGTCAAATTGCCTTCCTACTGTCTCCTGAATTTCTCTCAGTCATTTCTGAACATGAGCAAAGTAGAAGGGGAATTATGTATTATTCTTTAAGCCTCAAGAAGATGAACTGAAGCATTACCAGTTATTCTTATATTCTTATGCATTTGAGCTGCTATATAAAGGAGAAAAAAAAATAATGATAATCTCCTTGGTACCCTGAAAATTAAAAATCTTTCTGTGAGACACTATTTTTTATCAATTCTAATTACAGTAAATAACATATAAGTGGAATATTATTCATTAATTTATCCATCCATTCTTTTGACAAATACCTGTCATGATATAAGAAAGATCAATATGGTAAATTCTATGCAGATAAAAATATGCTCAATCCAAAACAAGTTAATAGAATAGAAGGGGATGATTTAACTTGAATATAGAAATGTTTAATACTTGAAAAATGTTATTTTGAAGTTAAAATGATAATTTCTTTAAATACATAATTGTGTGCATTAATAAATATATTGATAAATGATAAATTGAATACAGTTATAAAATTTGCCTTCCTGTAAATTTTGTGTTTGTTAAATATGTCCACAACACAATATAAATGCACATTCTTGCATAGCACCTGTTTAAAGCTCATTATAAATCCATGAGCCTAGTGCTATTGTTGCTTTGCCCCCCACGGATTTGTCACCCCACTTCCCCTGGGTGACAGACCCACAAAGGATTACTCAAAGCCCATCTCTTCTGAGCAGTGAGAGACCCTGAAGTGGTTAGTCTCCCCTGGAACCCTCAAGCAAGAGGTATCCCTTCCTTGGGAAATTAACTCTGCATTGCCGTTCTCTTCCTGCATTTATTTAACAGACCAGGAAATTATAGGAAGAGAACATAGGTGGGGTTATAGTTTAACAATACAGGCTGGTAACTTTCAGTGAAACAAGTCAGATGACATTCCATTAGACAATTAAGTGATCCTCCAATAAAAGCTGTGGGGGTGCACCTGGGGCCCTCCCGCAGATCCAGAAGGAGAAGGAGCTGACAGGATTACCCCCTGTGTTGGAACCGAGGAATCTTGGGGAAAAGTGAGCCTGCTGCCCACCAACCCAGCCCCATGAAAGAGACACTCAGACACGGCAGGGGTTCTGTCAGGGCAGTTCCACTTTATTGCTGTTACACTGCAATTTATATAAGCAAGCAAGTAGGGGCTTTCCATGAACTAACCAATCAATTAAAGGATCAAGTGGACATGCATTTGGTACTAACATGTTGAGCATAGCAATCACACAGGGTTCACGAGTGCAGAAATACTGGAGGACCAATAAAAACCTGTTGGAGCTATCTTGGGTTAAACCTTCCCTACTTCCCGTGGACACCATCTTCATCCCTCACCCATAGGCACCGATGGCTCACAGATAATGTTTGTTCCTAAAAATGGGCCCAACAAAAAGCTTGATCTAGCAAACATTCCCTTTTTACAGCAATTTCTCAGTATCTTTACATAACAATCAGTAAGTAGTTTGTCCTTGAGCCAGCAACCTTGCTGTACCACAAATCTTTATCTTACACCAGGGACTTTATAGCCTGAGAAAAATTTCCAGTCCTCTGCAAGGTCAATATTTGAAACTGCAAGGCTTTGGAAAATCAGGCCCTGTGAAGTACATTTGCTTTAAGAATCCTCTACATGCTATTGTTTAACCCATTTTGCAAATGAACAGACTACATCACAGAGAGGTTAAGTGATGTGCTTAAGGTGCCACAACTAGTGTGTCAGCCTGCCTCCATGATGGTTCCCAGTGATCATTGCATTCTGGTGTTCACGTTCTTGACTAGGTTCAATGTCCCTTCCCACACTGAACCATTGATAGCCTGTGTATAACCAATTAAATGTGGCAGAAATGATGGCACACCACTTCTGAGACTAGGTTGTAAAATATATTGTGGCTTCTCTCTCAATTGCCTTGGAGCTATCTGTTGGATCACTTGCTCTAGGCAAAGACAGCTGCCATGCAGTAAGCAGTCCTGTGAAGAGGCCTACAAGGAAAGGAACTGAAGCCTTCTGCCAATACCTGCAGAGTAATGGAGCTTCTTGCCAACAACCATGGGAGCGAGCCATATTAGAAGCATATCCTCTAGCCAAGCATTCAGATGACAGCAGACCCAGGCTACAAACTGCCAGCAGCCCCATGAATCTCCCAGCTAAACTACTCTCAAACCCCAATCCTCAGAAATTATGTGAGATAATAAATGTTTGCTGTTCTATGCTGCTAAGTTTGGGGGTAACTTGTTATGCACCAATAAATAACTAACAAAGCTGGTAAATTGATACTGAACCCAAGGATTCCAATCTCAGGTATCTGCTTTTACCTGCTTCATAATGATGCTTCTGATATATTACATCTTACACAGAGATTTTTACTAATTGGTATATTAAAAACCAAGCAAAGATGTCTAGATATACCTATTACAATTTGACAAATACTCCATCCTCTTCTCTCATCCATCCCTTTTGTAAGGGCTTTTCTGTTTACATAAATGTGTGTGTGTACTCTCTTCTGCTCAGATATTTTCTTCAGTGCACCACTTCCATAATTTTGTGACAAGTCTTAGTATCTGGTAAGAAAGTGTATTATTCTTATTAAAATTATATCACTTAATCTTTACCATTTACTTTTCCATTTAAGGTTTAGGATCATTTATAAATTTCCATATACAACTCTATTAGAATTTTGTTTGAAATATTTTAATTTTGGTAAAATCATGGTCTCAGAAATGTTGAATCTCCTTATCAATGAGTGTGCCATATCTTATCATTTATTCAACAATAGTTCATGTCCTCAAAATAATCTCAACTGTTTCCATAAAATTTTTATACATTATTTTTTAGATTTCCTTCTTAGTTACCTATAGTGATCATATTTCAACCTGAGAGAAAAAACAAACAAACAAACAAAACTAAAAATTACTCTAAGGATTTAGAGAGAAATTTGGTAAAATAATTTTTTACAGTGTTTAGGGTGAGGAATGTGATGGATGTGCCTAGGAATTATCAGTTGCAGGAACCCTATGGTCAGCTACTGTGCAGTTGTTTTTTTGTTCTCATCTGGCTGTCCCCCTGCTAGAGGCGACACTTATAAAGCCCTGCTCCTCAGACATTCTGCTGTTTTGCTGCCCCAAGGAGACTTAAGTTCAACAGCTGTTTCACTACCACTGCCACCACAGGAGGCGAGTCAAGCCCAGGCACCTGCTATTAATGCTGCTGTCAAAGACAGAGTGACCAACTACTTGTGACCTCTAATGCCTTCTATCGGCAGAACTGAGCTGGGACAGAACTGGGAAATGCAGTTGTCACCTCTCGGTTCCCAACATACAGGCAGAATACAGAAGGAAAAGAGTGTGGTTGACAACAGCTAGTCAATAGTCCGTACTTTGACTTACTGTGTGTACATGCATGTATATGTGAATGATACAATTTTTAATAATGGTAATTTTTGTTTTTATGTTCTGCTTATTGTTGCATTTTATCTGTTATCCTGTTAATGTTGATTATATCTTCTGTCTGGCTAAACCTACAGATGGAGTCACCACAAAGGAAGGGGCAGGGACATTCGACAAACCACCTCAAGATGGGGCTGGTTGAGATTCCAAAGAAAGAAGCACTAAATGCCAGGATGATCAGTCCAAAGCATTTATTAGGGGAATTTACATACAGGGGGCTGCAGCTTCCTTGTGATGAACGAGACAAGAGATGTTTTACCTAGGTAGATCCACAAAGAGAGAGTCGGGTTATAGAATTTATATGATAGTTTATGAAAATTGCCTCTGGGTGGGAGCTAGTTTTTACATGTTCAGCAACAGGGTTAATCTATCATTGTTTTCCAGCAGCAGGCTAAACAGCTTTATCAGGACCTGGGAATGTTCAAGGCCCTAGTTATGTTCAAGTCTGTGGAGAAAACTGAGCTGGCTGAGTCACAGAGTGGTTAAGCATGTCTATGTTTCTAGGTCAGCACAAAGAAAGAAAGTGGGGAGAACTGGGGGATACTAAAATATTAAAGCTATTGATTTTTGCATTTTGGTGTTCATTTTCTTATTAACACTAAAATAAATTATTAACTTACTACTTTGTCTTCATGTTCCCCAGGTTTTTCTTTGGTGAAAATCATCTTCAGATAACAGTTTTCTCTTATCCTTGCCCATACTTACTAATCATTATTTTTTTCTTATTTTGCTATGTGTATTTTCTTTAATTAAAGGATTTCTTTTTTTTTTTTTTCCTTTTTGTCTTTTTTCGTGTCCGGCAATGGATCACAACCCTCAGTGTCACGCCCGCACCGGACCGGGACCGGCAACGGGATCGCAACCCTTGGTGTTGCTCCCACACCTCGCTCAGCCAGTGAGCGGGAACCGGTCTGTATGTGGGATCCGAACCCTCGGCGGGAGCGCCACCGCGCTCCCAAGCGGCGCACTGTAGCAGTGCCCCACCGGGCAGGCCCATAATTAAAGGATTTCTAAATGAATTTTAAGAACATAAAATACACCAATTTTATTTTATTTTATTTTATTTTTTATTTTATTTATATTTTTTTTAAAAGATGACCGGTAAGGGGATCTTAACCCTTGACTTGGTGTTGTCAGCACCACGCTCAGCCAGTGAGCGAACCGGCCATCCCTATGTGGGATCCGAACCCGGGGCCTTGGTGTTATCAGCACCGCACTCTACCGAGTGAGCCATGGGCCGGCCCAAAATACACTAATTTTAAATGTACAATGTTCTCAACATATGTGTGTATTGGTTTCCTATCAGACATGAAGTGTTTATTTTACGTTTGAATGCCATGTTATTTACCACATAAGTCTCATAAATGTTACATCCTGTCATTGTATGTTTTGTAAATATAAAATATCTTGTTATATGCTTGGATTCTGTCTAATAAAAATGTTGCTATTTCTATGACTTATAGTTTCCATTAAATTCATATTATGTTTCAATTCTATCTTTCCACCAACTTTTGAAGTACCCCTAGTATCTTTAAACTCTTTTATCCTTTGTTTTATATAAATGTATTACAGATCAGAGACTGATTTTGAACCCAAGTTGAATCTTTTTTAGTAAGAATATTTAATAAGTTTATGATAATTCATCTGTACTTCTGACAATCAATTTTATGTTAATTTTAATGTTTCCTTGCTGTTTTCTTTTTGCCATATAATCTTCTCTTTTTTAGCACTTCGTCTCCAATACAAAATATTGGAATGTATATGCTTTATCTTTGTAACATTTATCTCAATATCATATTTAATTATACTGTTACCAAACCTAAGTCTGGCTGCCTACCCCATACAAAAACCCTGGCTTGCTTGCCAAAATCTATTACCAAACTCAAGTCTAGTTGCATGCCCCAAACAAAAAGCAAACATCCCCAAAGTCTAATTGTTTGTGGAATAGGAATTCAGCCTTTACTCAGGAATACCAGTGACCTGAGGAGAGATGTTAGGCAAATCCATCTCTCCAGCAATACTGAAGGAGAATGGGCAGAAAAACAAAAACAAACAAACAAAAAAACATCTCAAAGACTCGGATTTACTGAGGGACTTTTAAAGAGAGGGTTGAGGGAATGGAAGCGAAAAGGAGGGAGGCGGACGTGAGCTGTCGGGGCTGTGAGCAAGGACCCAGGTGCAAGGTCTTGTCAAGGCTACGTATGGTTTCTGTTCCCATCCCTGATGAATTTCCATGCTGTGGAAGACCACCCTTAAGCTTCATTTTTGGTCTTCATTGTTAAAAAAAAGCTGTTGAAAAGCTCATCATGCTTCAGTTTAAAAGAAAGAAACAGAGCTAAGCTCTCCAGAAAATGCCTCTCTTGAAACTGATATAGCACTGGAAATAGAGGCTCTAGAAAGGTTTTGGAATTGTATAACAAGGGAGTGTAACAAACTCTCCACAGTGTTAGAGAAGGGATGGGCAGAGAGTTTGAAAAGTATTAGGGATTGAGCGAGTTAATAGAAAGAAGGTTCAAAGTTGATTGTCCAAAACATCAAATTACTGAAGTAAATGCAAAATAAGAGAAAGTCTGACAGAATGCAGAGAAAAAGGGAAAAGAAACCAAGATAAGAAAAGAGGAGATAAAGAGAGACCTAGAGGGCTGGTCCAAGAGATACAATCTATGCATAATAGGAATACTAAAACAGGAGACAAAGCAAACGGAGCTGAAACAGTAATTAAGGAACTAATTGAAGAAAATGTTCCAGAGTTGATGAACAAATTAGATCTACGAATAGAAAAAGCACACAGGTTACCTTTACAATTTGATGAAAAGAAAGCAACACCTAGACATATTCTGGTGACATTTTTAAATTTCAAGGATAAAGAAAAAATTCTACAAGTACCCAGACAGAGAAAGCAAGTTACCTACAACAGGGTAAAAGTCAGGCTGACCTCAGATTTTTCCCTTGAAACTCTAAATGCAAGAGGACAATGGAAAAATACCTACAGAGATATTTAAGGGAAAATAGTTTTGAGCAAAGAAGTATATACCTGCCAAATTCTCATTTATGTACAAGGGTAACTGGAAGACATTCTCAAACATTCAAAAGTTAAGAAAGTATGTCAACCAAGAACCTTCCCTGAAAAGTTTGCTGCATGATTTACTGCAGCAAACAGAAAACAGGAACTGAAGTAACTCAAGAGTAGGGAGGCAATTGTATGAAAGAATTAATGTCATTTTTCAGTTATCCTGGAATTGCAAACTTGCCACAAGACACATACTATATAGATCTGGGAAACCAAAGAAGATATCGATAAAGCTATGATGATTCCAACCTGAAGCTCATCAAAATCCAGCAGGACCCTAGCATAATTATTACTGTTACTTCTTCATCCTGTACTTTTTGATTAATCTAGAACAACCATAAAAAGTATTAGTGGACATCATTGTCTTATTTTTGATCTTGATAGAAATAATTGTACTGTTCTTCCTTATGAGTAATGCTTGCTGATAAATATAAACAAAAATGCCTTATCAAATCAAGTAAGTTTTCCTGTATTTGTAGTTTTGGCATCAGTTCATACCATAATTGAGGATTGATACTAAGTTATGTTGAGTTTTTTGTGGAACTTTTTTCCTCCTTTAATAAATGAACATTATGAATTACAATAAAATTTTTTATGTTGGATTATTCTGTATTGCTGCAACAAACACTAGTTATTTTGCATTCTCACTTTTTAAAAAGTCTAGTGTTAGCATCTATTTAATTGTATCATTCAAATTTTTATGTATTTTAATAAAGAAAACTGGACTTTAATTTTACTTTCTCTACTTAACTTTTCAGGATATTTAGTTATGTTATCATTAGTTAATTCAATACAATTTAAAAAAACATAGTGAACATCTGCAATGTGCTAATTACCATGTAAGATAGTGGAGATACAGGACTGAACAAAACAAATACTCAACCCTCTTGGAATTTACAGTCTGGTTAATTATATAAACAATTGCCAACTAGTGAAATAATTCTGTGTGCAAGATATATTTGGTAATGAGAGCTATTAAGAAAATTAGAGAGAAATGCTTTTTCAGATAGATTTTTCAGGGACAGTCTATGAAGAAGTTATCTTTGAGCATAAAAGAAATAAGTAAGGAGGCAGAATAAAGACTCAAAAGGGGGTCTAGGCAAGGTGCATTGCCTTGCATAAAAGAGCAAGGGGAAAGTTCCCTGTTTTATTCAAGGAATAATCGTACTAAAATAAGTATATCAAAAACTTTGTAAGTAAACATACCAGAGACAATTGTAAGTGATTTACATTCACCAACTAAATAAGTCAAAACTCATCATAATGTTATGCTTTAGATGCTCCCAATATCCCCATTTTACAGATGAAAAATCTGAGTCACAAAGAGGCTGAACAATTTACATGATGTCATATAGCTAGTAAGTAGGCTATAAGAGTTGGGATTTGTGTGTTTACCGAGTTCAAGCTCAATAAACATTAACCCCTAAATCACCATAACCTTCTGTGTTAGATTTGCATATAGAAATTGAAGAAAAGTGATAAGAAGTAGCAGAGACCAGATCATGCATAGTTGTTATGAAAAGAAGCTGTGGAAGAATTACAAGCAGATGAGAGACGTGATTTCATTTATATTCATTACAAAATATCACTTTGGTTTCTCTTTGAAGAACAGAGCAAAAATGGATGCAAGTATACTGTTTTGAAGCCCTGTAGATAACTGATACATTATTTAGATTACTGCAGAAGCTTAGGTTGGAATAATAGTGGAGAAGAGATTATATGAATTAAAACCCATATTGTTACCTTGTCCAGATTTTTATCACTCTTTCTAGAAAGTGTTGAAAAAAAATTAAGGCTATAATAATGGTTTAGTAATGGGAAATGAAATAATATACTGTAACACATTAATGAAAAAAAAAAAAAAACTGCAACCAGTGGTTGCTGTGAATGCATTTTCTGTAATTCAACATTCATTTCTGAAGAAAATGTGTTTAAGTTATCAATAGTAGGAAAATTTTTTGCTGTAATAAAATATATTTTACAACCATGTTTCACATCTTAATTTGTAGAAAAACACTATATAAATTTCAAACAAAATTGGATTGCAGGGATTAACAATACGCCATTTCAATTGTTCAATTGTTCATTCAAAAATCACTTATTGAGTTTTCCCTTCCTTTTCCTGATGCTCATCATGTCTCTACTCAACTTTCAAGGTCCTTCACAAATTTACTCCTTTCCTAATCAACCTTATCTGAATACCCTTAATCTGATATAGTCTCATTCCTTAGGATATATAATATGCCTGTCTTGGCTATTTCACCCTGTATTATTGTTTAGTTATTTATTTAGACCCTGATTTTCTTGATATTATGCAATCTACAAGGATATTTTAGAAAGTTTGTGATAAAATAAAATTAAAATATAATACAAATCTTTCCATGAATTATTTGAAGCACTCTCATTTTTTTAAAAAAATATCTTTCTATGCTATAAAAAGGGAAGACTTTTGAATTGTGTACTGCTGCATTATCTTCCAACTCCATTTTTTAATAACTGGATTAATTGGATGAATCATTTAACCTCCATTTATTTGATCTTAAAATGCCAGTAATTATGGTTTCTCTAAAAGGATTCTGATGTAGTAAGTTACACAGGAATAGGCATTCACTTTCTAGACCAGTATTTCATAGGGACTCGAATGGAGGTATATTAAAAATAGGATGTAACTACCTGTTAATGGCTTATTTAGACAATTTAAAAAACAATATATATTGTATTTAGAGGTCCTAGAAACCTTCACTGAAATAAGTGTTTGAATGGTGGCTCATTAGGTACTGAGGCATGTCATATGTTTAATTTTGAGGAAGACATTGCCTATTTTCAGCATTATTTTACATTTTTTTACTAGATCATGATTTATTTTAATTCACTTAAAAGAAGCAGCTAAAAGTTTATCTTTTATCTGTTTTGCTGAAATTCTTCTTTTACATGTATATATGAAAACACATTGAAAGGAAAGGCAGCATTAAAGAAATAATCCAAAATATAAATATAAAACTTATGTAAAATATAATAATACATCATTGTTAGTTCAGAATTTAGTTGAATTCAGTGAAATAAAGCAGATGGATTTCATTTTTTATCTACTTTGCTGAAATTTTATTTATAAATATGTATATGAGTAAAATTTAAAACCAGTATTTAAAAAAAGGTTCAGAAATATCAGTATAATACTTATGTAAAACACAATGATACATCATTCCTCTTTACAAATTTAGTTTAATTCACAGAAATGAAGCAGCTAAGAGTGCATCTTTTACCTACTTTGCTGAATGCTAATTTTAAAGGCTTATATGAATAGTCATTGATTACCAACTTTTTATTTATTTGAAAGAGGGGTCATTACAATCAAATTTGCAGAAATAAAAAGGGATATAAGAGAATAGTATTAATAATGTGGTCAATAAATCAGATCACCTAGATGAAATGAATAAATTCCTAGAAAAATGCCACCTACTAAGACTTAATAAAGAAAAAAACTGAGAGTTTGAATAGACGTATAGCTAGTAAGATAGGTGATTATCATTTTCCAGATTCCTGATGCAAGGCTTTCTTGAGGATTTTTGCAAGGCTGCTCATGTGGTAGTGAACTCCTGCAGCTTTTGTTTGTCTGAAAAATACACTATTTCTCCCTCATTTCTAAAGGATAACCTTGTTGGCTATACTATTCTCGGCTTGCAGTTTTTGTGTGTGTGTGTGTGTGCATGTGTGTGTTGTTGTTTTATCTTTTCTTTTAGTACTTTGAATATATCATCCCATTTTCTTCTGGCTTATAGGGTTTCTGTTGAGAAGTCTGCTGTTAGCCTGATAGGAGCTCCCTTACAGGGGAATAGAGAATATTTGTTTTTAAAAAATGAGTGAAAGACAAGCTGAAAACTTCTGGTTTGATTAAAAAAACCAAATTTACTTCCAAGAAACTCAACAAAGTCAAAGTAGGATGAACTGAAAGAGGCCCATACTGAGATAAGTAATAATCAAAATGTCAAAAGTGAAAACAAAGAGAGAATCCTAAAATAAGGAAGAGAGTAGTGACTTACAAGGTCTCAATAAGACTAACAGCCAATTTCTCATAAGAAACTATGAAATCCAAGAGGCAGTAGAATTACATATTTAAAGTGCTAAAAGATTAAATATATGGTAAATCATTTCATATATGGCACAACTATTTTTCAAAAATGAAAGATTGGTTAAAAGCTACTCATACAATAAATTCTGAGAGTTTATTTCTAGCAGACCTGTCCTAAATATCAAAGAATAAAAGGAAAGATCATCACAGTAACTCAACATGACATAAAGAATTAAAGAACACCAATAAAGACAACTATATACCTATGGATAAAAGAAAGTATAAGTGTATTCTTTGTAACTCCTTTATTTCTGTTTGATGTTAAAAACAGATAAATAATACAATAATTATAAATTTAACTTGATGAACACATAATATATAACTATGCAATTTGTGACAATAATTGCATAAAGGAGGGATAAAGAGCTATGCAGGAGAAATTCTTTGTACACTACTTAATAAAATTTGTGCTAATCCAAAGTAGTTTATCAATTAGACTACCATGCTGTAAATTAATTTTTTAATACTAATCCACAGAAAAAACATTAAAAAAATCCCTCCAGAATATATAATACAAGAAAAGAGAAGTGAATTAAAAATGTGTACTAGAAAATATATATTTAACAAAAATGAAGTAGTAATAGTGGAATTGAGAGAAAAAAAGACAAAAATACATAAAGCCTATAAAACTCGAATAGCAAAATGACAGATGTAATTCATACCTTAACAAACACGCACACACACCTCCACAGACACATAATCATATGTTGTCCACAAACAACACAATTTAGATTCAAAGCCACAAATAGGTTGAAAGTTAAAAAAAAAAGTAACATCCAAACAGCAACAAAAAAGAGCTAGAATAGCTCAACTAATATGAGAGAAAACAGACTTCAAGGAAAAAATTATTATTAAAGTAAAAAAAAAAAAAAGCATTTTATAATGATAAAAGTGTCAATCAGTGGAAAAAAATACAAAATGTATAATTATGTATACATGCTTCCGAAACAACACAGACAAAAAATTTACATTTAAAGAGAGGGGAGAAAGAAATTATTCCACAATAAAAGTTGAGAGACCTTAAAAACCACTTTCAATGGTATAACAATTATACATGAATACAGAAACTGATTAACACTAAAGCAATTATGACAATTAGATCTAACAGATTCAGCAGCAGAATATAGTCCTCTCAAATCTCTACATGTGACAATCTTCAGGATAAACCATATATTAAGCCACAAAATACATTGTAATAAATTTAAAGATAAAAACATACAAAATGTGTTTTCTGACCACAATAAAATATAATTAGAAAAAAATAAAAATATTTGGGGAAAGTCACAAATATGTCAAAATTTAAAAATCACATGTCTATAGAATGTGTCACACATTAAGTTAGAAAACACTTCAAGATGAATAAAAACATAACACAATTTACCAAGATTTATGGGATTCTGTGAAAGAAGTTTTCACATGGTAACTCATAGGTGTGAATCACAAATTAAAAATAAGAAAGTTCGGGCAGGCCCGGTAGCGCACTGGACAGTGCGCCGCTTTGGAGTGCAGTGGTGCTCCCGCCGAGGGTTCAGATCCCATGTGGAGACCGGTTCCCGCTCACTGGCTGAGCGTGGTGCGGGCGCAACACGGAGGGTTGCGATCCCATTGCCGGTCCCCGGTATGGGCATGACACCGCGGGTTGCGATCCCGTTACCGGTCAGTAAAAAAGACAAAAAGGAAAAAAAAAAATAAGAAAGTTCTAAATTTAACAACTTGGCTTTCTACCTTAAAAAACTAAAAATGGAACAGTGACAGAACCCAAAACTATTAGAAGAAATTGAATAACAACAACAAATTTTGTGAATAATAAAATAAGGAGTTAAAAAAATAGTAAACCACAGAACCTAAAATTTGTTCTTTGAAAACATTGACAAAATGAACAAAATTTCACATAGAATAGTTAAACAAAAATTGTTTAGAAAGATTCCAATTATTAAATTCAGGAATGAAAGAAGAAACATTACTGCTGATATCATGGAAATAAAAATTATAATAAAATACCATGAGAGACTGTCAAAACTGACTCAATAAAAAACAAAATCTGAGTAGATTAAATTTCTAATATAACAATTTACCACAAACAAAATGCCAAGCCAGAATGGTGAATTCCACAAATATTTAAAGACAAATCAATACCAACTCTTCACAAACTGTTTCAAAAAAGGGTCATGGAAAACACATTTCAAGCTCATTCTATGAGGCTGGGATAACCCCCAAACAAGCCAGATAACACCATCACTAAGAAAGAAAACTATATACCAATATCTCATACAAATGTTCACAAAAAGATCTTCCACACAACATTAGCAAAACTAATCCCTCAGAAAATTAAAAAGGATTATATATAGTGCTCTAGTGAGACTTATCGTGGAATACAGGTCAACGTAGGAAAATCAAATATTAATAAAGGATAGGAAAAAACATAATTAGGTAGATAGATGCTGAAAAATCATTTTATCCATTCTGCTGGTTGCCTCTTTGCTCTTTTTAATGTTTCTTTTGCTTTACAGAAGATTTTTAGTTTGAGGTAGCTCCATATGTCTATTTTTCATTTGTTGCCTGTACTTTAGAAGTTGTCATAAAATTTTTGCCCAGACCAACGTTGCAGTGATTCTCCTACATTTTCTTCCAGCAGTTTTACAGTTTCAAGTATTATATTTAAGTTTTTATGCATTTTGAGTTGATTTTGGTTCAGTTCATGGTGAGAGATAGGGGTCTAATTTCTTTCATCTGCATATAGATATCCAGTTTCCCCAGTACCACTTACTAAACAGGCTGCCCTTTCCCTAGTAGATGTTCTTGGCATCTTTGCCAAAGATCATTTGGTTGTAAATACATGAATTCATATCCAGGTCCTCTATTTTGTTCCACTGGTTCATGTGTCTATTTTTAGGCCAGTATCATGCTGTTTTGATTACTACAGCTTAGTGGTATATTTTGAAGTCAGTGTAATGCCTCCTGCTTTGCATTTTTTGCTCAGAATTGCATGGAATTTTTTTTGATCTTTTGTAGTTTTATAAAATTTTAGAATTGCTTTTTCTATTTCTGTTAAGAATACCATAGGTATTTTGATAGGGATTGCATTTGGGGTATTATGGTCATTTTTGACAATATTAATTCTTCCAATCCACAAACATAGAATGTCTTTCCATTTTTTGTGTCCACTTTAATTTCTTTATTGGTTCTGTGTAGTTTTCATAGTAGAGATCACTCATCTCCTTGGTTAAGTTTATTCCTAGGTATTTTTTTATTTTTTGGTAGGCTTGAAAATGGAATTGCTTTCTTGTTTCTTTTTTAGCTAGTTTGTTGATGGTTTGCAAAAATGCTACTGATTTTTGCATGTTGCTTTTGTATTTTGCAACTTTACTGAATTCATTTATCAATACGAAGAGATTTTTTGTGGAGTCATTAGATTTTTTCTATATATAAGGTCATGTTGTCTGAAAACAGAGACAATTCGACTTCTTTTCCACTATGGATGCCTTATATTACTTTTTCTTGCCCAATTGATTTGGCTGAACTTCTGATACTGTGTTAAATAAGAGGGAGGCATACTTGTTTTGTTCCTGTTCCTAGAGAAAAAGCTTTCAAATTCTCCCTATTAAGTATGATGTTTGCTGTGACATTGTTATATATGGCCTATATTGTGTTGAGATACTTTGCTTCTGTACCTATGAGTTTTTATCGTGAAGGTGTTATTAAATTTTATAAAATGCTTTTTCTGCATCTGTTGAGATGATCATATGATTTTTGTCCTTCATCTTGTTAATGTGGTATATGACGTTTATTGATTTCCATATGTTGAACCATCCTTACATTCCTGGGATAAATTCTACTTGGTCATGGCGTATAATCTTTTGATGTGCTGTTGAATTGTTTGCTAGTGTTCTGTTGAGAATTTTGGCATCTATATTCATCAGTGATATTGGCCTGTAGTTTTCTTTCTTTGTTGTGTTTTTGTCTGATAATTTGGAAGAATACCCTATGCCTCAAATATTTGGAGTTGTTTGAGAAAAACTGGTATTATTATTATTATTATTATTATTATTATTATTAATTATTATTTAATGTTTGGTAGTTCAATAGTGAAGCCATTTGTTCCTGGGCTTTTCTTTCTTAGAAGCCTGCTGATTTATGATTTTATATTGTTACTCATTATTAATCTCCTTAGGTTTTCTATTTCTTCTTGGTTCAATCTTGGTAAGTTTTATGCATCCAGAAATTTATTCATTTATTCACATTTTATAATTTGTCAGCATATAGTTGTACATAATACTCTCTAATGATTCTTTATATTTCTGTGGTATCAATAGTAATGTCTCCTTTTTTATTTCTGATTATTCGTTATTTCCATTTTCTCTGTTTTGCTTAGTCTCACTAATAGTTGTTGATGTTTATCTTTTCAAAAAAAAACAAATTTTGCATCATTTTTATTTATGTTACATTTAGTCTGCTCTAATCTTTATTATTTCTTTTTTGTCTACTTATTTTGGTATTGGATTTTTCTTGTTTTCATAGGTCCTTGAGGAACAAAATTAAGTTGTTTATTTGAAATCTTTCTACTTTTTTATGTAAGCACTTATTGCAATAAACTTTACTCTTAGTACTGCTTTTGCAGTATTCCATTGGTTTTTGGTAAGTTGTGCTTCTATTTTCACTTCTTTTAAGAATTTTTTTTGATTTCCTGCTCAATTTCTCCTTTGACCCTGTGGTCATTCAGGAACATGTTTAATTTTCATGTTTTTTGTACAATTTCCAAAGTTTACTTGTTATTGATATTTAGCTTTGTTCTCTTGTGGTCTAAAGATGCTTGATATGCTCTTAAATTTTAAAACTTGTTGAGACTTTATTTGTAGCCTAACTATCTGGTCTATCCTGGAGAATGATCCATATGGTATTGAGAAGAATATGAAATCTATAGTTGTTGCATGAAATGCTCTGTAAATGTCTTTTAGGTACATTTGGTCTATAGTGCAATTTAAATCAAATGTTTCTTTGTGAAATTTTGTCTAGATGATCTGTCCAATGATGTGAGGGAAGTATTGAAGTTGCCAACCAGAGAGTAGAATTGTGGTACTGGAGGCTTGGAAGGGGCAGAGGGAGGGTAGGGGGGATTAATGAACACAAAATTATGACTGAATGGGAAAAATAAATACTAGCAGTATACAGTAGTATTAAACATCTATAATTAGCAATAATTTGTTGTGTGTTCTCAAATGACTAGAAGAGAGGAGATCAAATGTTCTTATCACAATGAAATGATAAAGTTTTATGATAATGAATATGCTAACTACCCTGGTTTGAGCATCATGCATTGTGTACATGTATTGAAATATAACTGTTCTCCATAAATATATACAATCAATACATTCAAATTAAAATATAAATAAATTCCTTTAAAAATCAACAAGAAAAAGAAAACTATTCAAGCTAATGAACAAATTCAGCTAGGTTGCAGGATACATGATCAACACCATTTTAAACCTACTAATAGAAATAAAAATAAAAGGGAAATAAGTGTGGTGGAGATGTATGAAGAATCCTTAGTCATTTAAAATATTACCAAAAATGTTAAACATATAATTGCCATATAACTCAGCAATTCCACACTTAATTTCTCCAAAGTTGAAAACAGGTGTTCAAACAGAAACTCTTACATGAACGTTTATAGCAGCATTATTTATAAAATTCAAAAAATAGAAAAAAAAAACAAATGTCCATCAGCAGATGAATAGATGAAGAAAATGTATAATCATACAGTGAACTAAATGAATGAAGTACTTATACATGCTACAGTGTGGATACATGGAAAGCATTATTCTACATGAAAAGAATCAGACCCCCAAATATACATATTGTATGGCTTCATAAATTTGAAATATAGACAGTAGGTACATCTATAGAGAACGAAGGCAGATTACAGGTTGTCAGAGTTCTGGGAAGGGTATTATAAAGAATAAGTGTTAATAAGCACGTGTTTCCTTCTCATATGATGAAAATTTTCTGGAATTAAGATAATGCATATAATTTTACAAACTTGTGAATATACTAAAAACAATAATTGTACACTTCAGCAAGGTGGATTGTATCACATGTCCTATTTCCTATAAAAAATTAAATGCAAGAATAATCATTCAACTGTATGAGATATTATCTCTTTTAAATTTTCCTATATTTCTAGAAGCCAGGTGGGGTAGAAGAAAGGCCATAGGCTTCACAGCTGGCCAGAGTGGTTATAAATTAGAATTCTACTCCTTGTGAGTTCTGTGCCTTAGAACAATTCCTTTATCCTTTTGATATTAGATTTTCTCATCTGTAATGTAGAATAGTTACACTTACTTTCTTAGATTTCAATAGTAATAGTTATACTTACTTTCTTAGATTTCAATGAGTATTAAATGAGATAATACAGGCAAAGGGGGAAGCAAGATTAGGTGCTCAATAAGCATAACTTAGTTTGCTTTTTATTTCCACTTTGCTGTTTATTTCTCTCCTTTTCTTTAAGTTTTATGAAATTTAATTATATCTTGTTCCTCATGATGTTATTCAGAATAAAAATAGTTCGATTAATTCATCTTTCTTTTCCTCACAATCTAAAATTATATTTTTGTCCTTCTTTATTCTTACTCCAATTCCCCTGAGAAAACAAAGTACTAAGTGTAACTCAGTGGCTTTTCCCCACCATGGTACAGTAGCTTTGTTACCTAGTCTAAAAGGAAAGATGCAAAAGTCATTTGAAAAAAATAAACTGGCTCTGAGAACTTTCTAAATGTTCTGGATATACAATATTTTAGAGATGAGATTGGACTTCTGTTATAAGTAAACATCACTTTGGAATTAGTGGCCAATAGAAATTAAGACAATGTTCACAAATTACATGTCATTTTTATTCTCATAAAGAACATCAAGTTCTGACTGATTTCCTGAAAATTTCAACTGTAAACAGCAGAAAATAGATGGTGGAGGGGTTCTGTTGGATAATATGAAAGGAAATTATAGAAACATTGTTTCCATCTTAAAGGATATTCATACCAAACACAATCTTTCATCAAATGGAATTTTTAGAAATCCTACACATAAAACAAATAGAGGAGATGACTCTGTGTTACATCGAGATTAGGTTCCGCCTCCTAGCTCAGACAACCCTCACATCAACCAGTGACCTCCAAAGGGCACTAATACAATATCTTTTGAAAACTGCTTTTTTTTTTTTTTTTTTTTTTTTTTTTTTTTTTTTTTGTTTTTTTTTTTTTTGTTTTTTTTTTTTTTGTTTTTTTTTTTTTTGTTTTTTTTTTTTTTGTTTTTTTTTTTTTTGTTTTTTTTTTTTTTGTTTTTTTTTTTTTTGTTTTTTTTTTTTTTGTCTTTTGTCTTTTTCGGTGTCCGGCAACCGATCGCAACCCTCAGTGTTGCCCCCGTACCGGACCGGGGACCGGCAACGGGATTGCAACCCTCGGTGTTGCTCCCGCGCCTCGCTCAGCCAGTGAGCGGGAACCGGTCTGTATGTGGGATCCGAACCCTCGGGCGGGAGCGCCGCCGCGCTTCCCAAGCGGCGCACTTATCCAGTGCACCACCGGGCCGGCCCTGAAAACTGCTTTCTATTATACTCTGTTAATTTAAACAACTAACTCAATCTTAAAGAAACCTAAGAAGATTGAGTTAGTTGTTTAAATCTCCCATATATTGTCAGAACTGACCATAGAATTTATATTTCTGGATATCCCATAATGTATATTATTTGTACTAACCAATGTTGATTGTAGAATTAGGAAAATTAAAGAGGAAACAATTACCAACTAGAAGTCACTCTATTATTTAAATCTGACTATTATTTTTGTTCAAATCTGCATGTATCTCAGGATAAAGACAGTCATATATACACAATTCACACTACTCTTATTACCTGTATAGATTTCCAGGTAGACATTCAGACCATTTAACAACAGGAACAAATAGAAAATTCACTACAAAAGTTTGGATGTAATTCATGATAAGGTATCTTGATTATTAAACAGCTGAGAAACTTTGCATCTTCACAGTAAGGTCTACCAGCAGTCTATAATAAACTCTTTGAGGATTTCAAAATAACTGCATTCAAGATTATCTAGGCTTATTTTCTTTAATTTTAAATTTTATCTGTACTATATTCATAAGATGTTTAAAGTTTATATATATATATAATTTACAGTATACACAAATTATGTACGTAGAGATCATATATATTTCTAATATATCCATATATATAAATACATAATATATACTATATGAGAATATATATAATACAATATAATACAAATATAAATATTCTCTAATATTTTAATATTTCTTTAGGGATTTGGGGTAACTTAGTATATATGAACAAAATTGTACTTTAAAGGAACATGACCAAAAATTCCTAATAAAATATTTGCAATTTAACTTTAATCTGTACAAAATTTAGAAGAATAAGAAACCACAAGGAATTTAATTTGGGGGCTAGCAAGTGTTATGCAGAAAACCTCTTCAGTTACACACTTTAGGGAAAAGTGATTCTACGAATGAGTCAGAGCACACTTCTGCCTTCATTATGTGAGTCTTTTGAACATAGTTGAGTCTCTTACTTGTAACTTAAGAGTGAAGAGTGTCTAAAGGATGACATGCTGAGAATAATTACCATTTTCCAGACTTCAGCTAATGGAGAAACACTAGCTTGCAAATGTGGACAAATCCTATTGCACTGTGGAGCACGTGACTGACCTCTTCACAAATATAAGTGCTTAAGTCTCCTCTCCAAACTAAAAAATCATGGAGAGCATGATTCTCCAACATAGAACGGAAATAATTCCTCACTGCTTCTTCATTCTAGGGGAAAAGGATTTGATCTCTCTTCCCTCAGAAATTAATTTTTCTATTCATTCTTGAAACTTTTATTTTCCCTTCAAGAAACAATGAATATTACTCTCTAAATGAATCACAACTATCCTGCTGTATAGAACACCACATTATTAGGTTGAAAGTGATAATAGAGTGCAATATAGCAACAGAACTTACAAAGACAGGGATCCCGTGGTATTTTCTGCTAGTTCTAAATACCTGATGTTTTTTCCTTATATTAAACTGAAATCTGCCTTTCTTTACAAAAATATTTCTAATTCTGCTGTATGAAGCTTCACAGAAAAATTTAAATTCCTCTTCTACATATAGTACCTACACATCCTACACCTTCATGTTCTCTTTACCAAGATGACTATTCCAATTCTCTTACCTCTCCTTTAATATTACATGATTTTAAGCCACTTCTGTAGCCTGCTCATTATTCTCTAAAAAATATGTTAATAAAAGTGTCCTGCAAGTTTAACATCAAGAATTAAAGTCAGTATCATGGACTCTAGTTGTAGGGAGGGTATGGCCATTCTATTTTTATGTAACTGATCCTTTTAAATATAATCCAAGATTCCACTGGTTTTTCAAACTACAAAAATCTATATTACCTACATAATCATGATGCTGCATTAGAAAAACTCAAAAAACCAAAACTAGATCTAGGTAAAAATCAGACACCCCATGACGTCTCTGCTCTCAATAAGTAATAAAAAGTCCCGGAGTCTCAATTCAGAAATACAAATGTTCCAACTCATGTAATAATCATATCATCTTGGTTTATCAAAGCCATTGGATATAGCTCAGCAAAAAGCATGTGGTTGTGCACTATCAGAGCTCTCTTGATGGTGACAATATTATAATAATCTGTGAATCTATGAAATCCTGAGATAAAGTGATAGCTGATCAAGTTTTTTTTTTTTACAAAATATTTGAAATTGACACTTGACCCATGGAAATCATTGGAAATTACAACTGAAGTGTTTTCTACACCGCCTTTCCTTATTTCATAGGTAAAGAACCTTGAAGATAAATATATGTAGTGATATGCCAAGTGTTATATAACTATTCAGTAGTTATCTGATTTATCTCATAGTAAAACAGAGATCTGGTTACTTCTCTGCTTTTCTAGCAAGAGCCAAGTCAACAAGATAGAGCCATCTCTCGTTAAAACACTAACTATTGGGTTACTAATATCAGTGTTGCCTGATTGCTGATAAAGTTTACCGAGGGCAACAGTGGTAGAGCAATGGTGTAGCTGGTAGATGCAGCCAAGATCTCCTTTCTTATCTGCGGTCTGAGAACAGCCACTAAGAGCTGATAGGAACAGAATCTGAAATTCTCCCAGTCATAGTTCTCTCTCATCTCCAACCTCGTCTCTTCACAATTGAAAATAGCAGCAAGATTTTACAGCCTGAAGTCTTGCTATATTGGATCAGGGTCATTATTTCCACGATAAATTTAGGAAGGTGAGTCTCCCAGAATAAAATCTGGTCTCCATTCCCATATAGCACATATGGATGAATGTAAGAAATAATGGGGTTTATAAGCATGTAATGTGATGTGTTTTTGAGAAACGGACTTTCCTCATTGGCTCCCAAACTTACAGCACTTACCTACTGATTGCCACCCCAAATCCACCATTAGAGCTACTGTCTTTTATCTTTAGACTGGAATGCCTTGAGAAAGCATTAATGCTATTCTGAATCATTTACACCTCACCCTTTAACCTCATGATCACACATAGATAGTGAATAAAGTAAAAAGAATAAAATCAATATACAAATAAGGGCTTTTGAGATAAATAAACCCAAAGTACTAAAAAAAAAAAAGGAATTGCAGAAGAATGAAGACAAATTTAATGTCCATTATAATTTGTGGGGCATTGGCTTTAGAAGAAACAATTTCAGAATGAATTTGGAAGAAAGGCATTCATTGTCTAGAAGTCACTCTATAGCCTGTTGCTGATTGTTTTTGCTTAAGAAAGAAAATCACTTGTTTGTCTAAGTGTCCATGACTTGAACATGAGGTGTTATCCATGTGACACATTACAACACTGTCTTGCAAACTTAAAGAAAATGAGCTAGCCAATAAATATATTTGCATATTGTTATTAATGGAATAATATTTATATTTGAAAACATTTAGAGTCCCTCAATTGGACCCTAGTCCCTTGATATAATTTACCTGGTATATGTCACATGCAGTAAGGAGGCTGATATGGTTGGGTCCCAGAAAAGGAGAGTAATGAAATTAGGAGAGGATTCCATAAAGGTAAGTAAGAAGCCACACATGACTGAAAAGGCTTTGACATTGTACTCTGGGTGAAGTACATGACCATTGGGGAAGCTTTTATTTTTAACTTTTATTGAAGCATAAAGAAAAGTGTCCAATTCACAACCGCACCACTTAGTGAAACACCTAAAATTAACACACTTATTTCTAGCACCTGGGAGGAAATCCGTGTTTCCAGCATCCCAGTAGCCTGCCTAGTGCCACATTCAATTCACTACCCTGACTCTATGTCAGTAGATTTTTGTACATGTTCTTATCCACAGGAATGTTTCCTTTCACTCCTAATTTGCTCAAGTTCTTGTCATAAGTTTAGGCTGAAATATAGAAGTATTTTTGTGGCCTCAACTGTGATAACAGATTTTTTTCCTCTTATTTTTTTTAATCTCGTAAAATGCAATAATTTACTTTTAAATTTTAACTAAACTGGCATTCCTGGAATAAACCTGATTTATTTCCTATGCATTTTTCTTTGTGTATATTACTTAAATTGGTTTGCTTATAATTGATTTAGGTTTTTTACTTGTCTCTCCATTGGTAATGCTGGCTTCTAATTCTGTTTATTAAATTTTCTGTTAGATTTTGATATCCAATTTATGTCAACCTCATAGTATAAAGTAGCATTATTTCTACCTTAAATTTTGGTAGAAATAGCTAAGGAAGCCATCTGAATCTGATATTTTCTCAGAAAAAAATTAAAACTAGGATTCCACTTGTTTAATTGTTATAAGACTTTTCAGATTTTATATTTCTTGTTTTTTTGTAAGTTGTTTTTTTTATTTTACTTATTTCCTTCATGAAATTATGTATTTTTCATGTTATCTCCTCTTCCACCTGTTTTTACACCAGTTTTACTCTATATTTACAGCTTTTATTAGATTCTTTTTAAAGAATCAGTTTAAACTTTCTTTATTCACATATATATGTACTTGAATATATTAGTATATATACACACACACACACACATACTTGAATATATTATATTCAACGACTATTAGAAGTTATAAACATTTACTTCTGTTGGAAATGCATGCTTCTTCGAGCTCTTTAACTTTATTTACCACCTGCCCTGTAACTTATATGTTATGGTGATTAGGTTTAAATACCCAATATAATTTACAATAACAAGTTTTGGTGTTATTGCTTTACCATCAAGATTCTTTGACACTTACCCGCATGTTTACCCATTCCATAGCTCTTTATTTCTTCCATCATTAACTTTTTGGGAAGACCATTTTCTTTTCTCCTGGAGAAAAAAATGCTCTAGCATGAGTTTCCTACTTATATATTCTCTAACTATTTTGGTCTATAAAATGCCATTGGTTAACCATTTCTTGAATGGTATTTTCTTGGCTAATAGCTATTTTCTTCAGGCATTTCAATATACCACTTCATTCACTTCTGGTTTTAGTTTTCTTTCTATGTGCCTGTAAGTTTTTAAAAATTTTTTCTTGCTCTGGATGCTTTTAAGAATTTCTCTGATTTGTGGATTTACTGTAATGTAACAATGTGTTCTTTTCTCTGTTTTTCTTTTTTTTCTTTTTCTTTTTTTTTTTTTCCTGCTTGGGATTTGTGATCTCACTTGAAAGTGTGACGTTTATCTTCCAATTCACAAGCTCTTTCTTCAGCTTTGTGTGATTTGCTGATAAATTTGAATGATTCCCAAAAAGCAAATATATCAATTTCTTATAAATACTAAAAGCACATTTAGAATATGAGCCAGCATATAAAAATACATGGGTCATACAAAAACTTGTACTCAAATGGACAAGGAAGCTTTATTCATAATATACAGAAACCTTGAAACAACTAATATGTCCATCAGTAGTGAATGCATCCATACAACGGGATATTATTCAGCAATTGAAAATTAATGAACTGCTGATAGATTAGCACATTTAAAAAATTTAAAAAATATGATAAATGAAACAACACTGAAACAAAAGAATGTATGCTATGTACATACATTTACAAAACATAGAATTTTTTAAAGGCAAAACTATAATTACAGAATGCAGATCAAAGATTACAAGGAGCTTAGATTGGGAGATAAAATATATTAAAAAAGGACAGGAGTAAAATTGTGAGGGTTGATGGAAATGATTCTTTACCGTAATTGTTGTGTTGGTTACGCAATGTATAGATTGCCCCCAAATCATCAAATTATAAATTGATGAATTTTAGTCTATGTAAATTGTACCTTAATAAAGAAGATTTTGAAATGCTTACAATAAAAAAATTAAATAAATAACTCATAAGACCTGTATACATGTTCTCATTTTATATTAAGCAATTTGCCATGTAAATGGATATCCTGTAAATATGTTTATTAAATAACTAAACAAATACATCACTTGAAATACTAAATAACTTCAACAAGGTCACACAACTGTGACTGTGTCTCATGGTAAAGACTTACTTTACTTTGCACTAGGAAGATGGAAGTTAATTGTGTTCTCTAAATGTGTTGTATATTTTTCCATCTCAATTTACTATAATAAATTATTTTTATGGAATCATTTCACTTTCTTTAACAACAGCAAAACCACTAAATGTGTTTTATTTTTTAATCTCATCTCAGTTTCACATCCTCTCTCAAATGCAACCTAATCTATAAGGTCATGCAAAAGTCCTAACTCTTAAAAATAATCACTCCAAATTCTAAATGAAATGTATTATTACTTATTTTTATAATATCTTTAAAAATCTTTGAAGTCAGAATGGCAATTATGATAAAGACCAGTACAATGTCTTATAAATAGGTATTTGCTCAATATTTTTGATAAATATGCCTATCGGATCTATTTGCATTTCGTACTTTTTTATCTTTCAATGCCACATTTCTGTAAAAAAGTACAAAATGTAGTATTGAAAGATAAAAAAAACCCCACAAAATATAAATAGATCCAATAGGCATATTTATCAAAAATATTGAGCAAATACCTATTTATGAGACATTGTACTGGTCTTTATAAGACATGGTATTGAAAGATAATACTATGATACCTTGATCTTTTTTTTAAAAAATTGTTTATTCTTTCAAAGAAAAAAAAAAAACAGAAATTATGGTTGACTTACATTAAGACCTATATGATTATCTGGATACCTCAAAACTGAGATTGCTTGAGATACATGCAAGTGCTTAAATAAATCACCAAAATACACAGTTGCTTTTAGTAGGTTAAGTGTACAGCCTGAGGAAATTTCACAAAACTTGGCTTTCCTGTGGTTATTTTTAAAAGGCATTTTATCTGTGTGATAACAAAACTATCAGAGAAAGCCAGTTTTTACTAAAGCGAAAAATGGAAAAGAAGAAAAAAATGTTCTTATTCTATTTCCTGCTGATATTAGGAAAATGCTCACATGTGAAAAAGGCACATCATTTAGTGCAATGGAATACACCTTAAAAAACTGACAGTGTGCATTAGACTCTGTTACAGGGAAAAATGTACTAGCTGAAACCATATGAAAGGTATATAAAAACTAACTAGCTATGGAAGAAAAACACGTCATGAATCAATGTAGGACTGTCAAGAACTCCTCATAAGCAATTCCATTCTTAATTTTAACATTCAAGTGTCATAGCATTTGTAAAAATAATACAGCATTGCATTTTGTAGAGCTTTAGCAACTATCATAACAATTTCTAACATATCTTCAGGAATAAAAATATTAAATTTAGAAACAGTAATATTATTTCTGAATGACAGTAAAGTCAGGACACTGTGAAATTCGGTGTTACATATTTAGGTAACCAAAACATGGTGACAGCAGCATATCTAATGGAAGACTGGAAGAGTAAACTAGGAAGAATGCAGAGTAAAGATAAAACATGGATGACAAGTAGCATGTGTGCACCAGAAATAAATGTTTAAGAGAGAATTTTTGTTAATATAGCATGGGCATTCTCTACTAAGCAAAATTATGATTGATAACATTGACACCACCTAAACTTTAACAACCATGAAATGTTAAGTAAAATACTATTTATGCAATGGATTATTATTCAGTAATTACATAATGATTATGTATCTCCTCTCTTATTTAAAGATATTTTAGATATTTGGAAGGAAGACACAAGTAGAGATATACACACACACTTGTATATACAAGAGGTCTACAAAAAGTCATAGAAAACTGGGATTAAAGGTAATATAAATCTTACATGAATTTTTTGAAAATCACTCATATATGAAGGCTTTAAATGAATAGCCCAGGACTATAACACAGTTTTGTATAGGTAATAGCTTTCACTGTGAATAATATTTCTGTTTCTTATAATTGTTTCTATTTTCTAAGTCCTTTACAATACACATAGATCATTTTCAAAATTACAATATGCTACTTTTAAAAGCTTTTTAAATAATAGATTTCTACGAAATATGTGAAAAGAAAATTTGGAAAAAATATCATATTTGCAACAGCACCAAAAGCAATAAAGTCCTTAGGAGGAATAAACTTAACTAAGGAGGTGGAAGACTTGTACACTAAAAGCTACAAAGCATTGTCTAAAGAGATAGAAGGAAGCACAAATAAATAGAAAGATAGCTCATGTTTGTGGATTGTAAGGCTTAATATTGTTAAAATGTCTATACTACCCGAAGTGATTTATAGTGTTAATGCAATCCCTATCAAAATTGCAATGGTATTTTTTACAGTAAAAAAAATACTAAAATTCATATGAAACCATTAAAGACTCTAAATAGCCAAAAGAATCTTAAGAAAGAAGAACAACATTGGTGATATTAGATTTTCTAATTTTAAAATATATTGCAAAGCTACTATAATTAAAATGGTATGGTACTGGTATAAAAACAAGCAATGGATATGTTTTTATGGACAAATGGAACAGAATAGAGAGCCGAGAAATAAATCCACACTATCAATTTGTCTTCAACAAGGGATCCAAGAATACACAATGGGAAAAGAATAATATCTTTAACAAATGCTGTGAGAAAAACTGGATATCCACATTCAGAAGAATAAAATTAGACCCTGAGTTTACACCATACAAATAACAACTCAAAATGAATTAAAAACTTAAATATGAGACAAGACCTGAATTGTAAAACTTCTAGAAGAAAACATAGGACAAATCTTAGTGACATGGTCTTGACAGTGATTTCATGTATATGATACAACACAAGTAAAAACAGAAAAGTGGGACTACATCAGACTAAAAGGTTTTGGCACAGCAAAGGAAAAAAGTCAACAGAGTAGAAAGGCAGCCTACAGATTGGGATTAAATATTTTCCTTAAAAAATATTCGTTTCAATTCTTGGCTATTGTAAATAGTGCTGCAATAAACATGAGAGTACAAGTATCCCTTCAACATGATGGAACTAGCCCAAATGTCCATCATCAGAAGAGTGGATATGGAGAATGTGGTATATCTACACAATGGAATACTACTCTGCTATAGAAAAGAATGAAATACTATCATTCACAGCAACATGGATGGAGTTAGAGAAAATTATATTAAGTGAAACAAGCCAGGCACAGAAGAGAAAAACCACATGTTCTCACTTGTTTGTGAAAGCTAAAAATAAATAAATAAATATACAAACAAATAAATGGGGGCAGAGGGAAGAAGATACAACAATCATAATAATTCCTTGAACTTGTTAAGACAAGTGAACATATATGATGTGGGGTGGAGAGGGGAGAGAGGGAGAGAGTAAAGAGGAATCAGTAAAGAGACCAGGAAATCAATTATATTGTATACTGGTAAATTAAAATTTTAAAAAAAGTTAAAAAGAAGTACATGCTTCAGCCTTAAATAAGAAGAAAATATTACCATTTGTTACTACAATGATGAACCTATAGGACATTCTGTTAAGTGAAAGCAAAGTTACAAATAGAAGAACAAATACTACATGATTCCACTATCTGAGGTATCAAAAAGAGTCAATTTAATATAATCGGAGAGTAGAATGGTGGTTGTCAGAGGCTAAGGGAAGGGGTACAGGGGAATTGCTAATCAAGGGCATAAAGTCTCAATTGTGTAAGATAAATAAGTTTTAGTAATCTGCTATAAAATTGTGTCCCTCTAGTTAGTAATGCTATAATGTACACTTAACAATTTGTCAAAAGGTTAGATCTCATGTTAAGTGTTCTCACCACAATAGAATACAAATTTAAAAAATGGATTTAACTTTAGTCTTACTAAATAGTTAAAACATGAATAAGATTGTTCCTGTTGAGATAAGAGGTGCTCAGTTCCCCTGGATTTGGGTTTCAGGACACACCTCTAGGTTTCAAGCCCTTCTCCAAGGTCTCAGGCACCCTCTCTAGACTCTCCTCTAGAGAGAAGTTACTGTTCCCAGTTAGACCTATTTTCAGCACCAATGGGAGGAAATTGAGACTGCAAGTGGCTAGCTTATGCAAATCCAGTGGCTGAGCATGCCCAGAAGAGAGAGATTATATAACCCTTGTAGCTGAGCATGCTCAGTAAAGGGAAGTTTATCCTCTGAATGACATTCATTAGAGGTGTCAAGAGCACAGAATATTCTTGAATATGTTCAGTGCATATGATAGGATTTGATCAATGGATATGTTCCGAAAAGAGACGAACTGAGAATGCGCAAGACTATGTTACATAACGGGGAGCCACCCACTTAATTGAATATTCATTAGATAGTGAAACTATAAAAGACAAATCACATAAGTAGGTGGGGTTTTTGTTGCTCACTTCCCTGGGGACAACCCGCACTTTGCTGGCTGAGGTTTGCATGCTTTACTTTTGCATAAGGCATACATTTAAGAGGTGGCTGCTCACTACCTTGAGACAGACTGCACTCTGTACTAAAATTTATTTAGTATTTCTTACTTTTGTATTAAACTTGGTATGGGTCCTGCTCAGTCTTGGGTGGTAGGCCACACCCTCTTTTTCTTATCTGTTACATTAAAACTGTTCACACTTTCTACTGTGACTCTGCTCTTGAATTCTTTCCTGTGGTAGAGTCATGAACCTGATAAGAAGATGGGGTTGGTTGAGACATATTATCAGGCCCCCCAGACCCTTCCTCAGGCATCACCATGGGCTACTTTATCAGGCAGGGGCTTTATATGTATTAAACTAGGTCTGGAACACAAATGGATGTCTTCTGATTTGGGTAGCATCATATCATTCTAACATATCAGTTCTTCAGGGATGGTAAAATAGATTTCTGGATTTGTTTTGGTCTTTGGGAAACAGGAAGCTTAGAATAAGAAATGTTCAGAAACCATGGAGCAACACAACGTAATACAGATTTGTAGGGTCTAAAGGCAGAAAAGAGAAGTAGATGTTATTTAGACCAACTTTAGACCACAGTAAAATGAAGTAACTTGTTATATGGAATGGGAACTGGGTTCCCAAGAAATAGCGTGGAGATCATCCTGGAAGTGCTGTAAGTTAAGGGATGATTCATTTATATCAAAATCTTTAGTAAGATTCAAGAGACTAAAGTTCAGCCTGTTAACCTGTATCAAGAGGGCTAAAATCTTTACCAAATGAGAAAGATACTATCAATACAACTTAATTTGGATTGTCAGTACAGTAACTTTTGGTGTTCTGTGTCTAAAGGAAACTCACTCTTCTTATAGGTAACTATTGCATCCCCTGCCTAACATATAACTATTTTATCTTGAGCTGAACTTGATGAAACACTACTTCTCTGGAATGGATCCTGTAAACCTCATTTCAACTACTCCCAGACTGGCATCATTTCAGGCCCAACGTTAACTGCAGGCTCTGCAAAACATCTTGCAGAACTTGGGCCCTGGGCTGTCTAGTTGAAAAGGATTTCTAGTGTTATAACCCACATATATGAAGGTCAAAGGGAATCTGTACCCATCAGTTGTTGCTTATATGTTGTGGCCTTGTGTGAAAAGCATGGTTTTTTGAATTAATCAATTACTAGCTATATGTCTTTGCAAAAATTACTTAGCCTTTTGGAATTTCAGTTTCCATATTCCTCAAAAAAAGCAAAATAACAATTACTTTACATTTATATTAGGAACTATATTTAATATAGTTGGAGTTTTACATGCAGAATTCTGTGCTTTATTTCTTTGTTTTCTCAAAAAATGATGAAAAACCTTTTGCAATCCTACATAGCAGAAAGCCACAGATGCTATAATCTACCATGGGGACAGACGTATCTGCCAGAATGACCTTTTTAACAGAATAAGTGTCAAAACTATATTCTCAGAATAATTCTCTGGTAACTGGATCTAATTAGGATAAACTTACATGATTGTCAGAATTTAAATCACAGTGGCTTAGGGTGGGAGTCAGGTTCAGTGAGAGATTCCCATTCCCGTAACCAGTATCCGTGCCCTCAAAATCTGAAGCCACTATCTCAAACTTGGAGTCATAGATGCAATCACGGAAATACAAATATCTTTACTTGGGCTGGACAATGCTAACACTGCAATGTTAAATTATAATTCCCATTCTTCTAGACCAAATATGGCTTAAGGAATAGATTTGATAATTGTCCTCGGAAAAATTCCTTAGTTTGAATAGGGTAAGCTCATTTTATAATAGGGTAAGCTCATTTTATAATAGGATAAGCTCATTTTCTTCCTGGTTCAGTACTTATGGGTGATCTACAAACTAAGATTGTATTTGTCAGCACCACGCTCAGCCAGTGAGCAAACCGGCCATCCCTATATGGGATCCGAACCCGTGGCCTTGGTGTTATCAGCACCGCACTCTCCCGAGTGAGCCACAGGCCGGCCCTAAGATTGTATTTGTAAACTCCTATACAATAAGAAATTTCATCTACCAAGTTGTGGTCATCAAAAGTAGCTAACAAGTATCAGTACAATTCTACAAGTATCAGTATAATTCTTCACATTTATGTTCTACAAGGACACCCTTTTCCTATGTAAGAACAAGACCAGGTTCTGAGCATTCGACCTGTACCTCCAACTCAGGCCCCTAACCTCAAAAGGGCTTTGTGTTTCATTTAATGGCCTACTGTTGCCACCAAGAACTTCGTAATAATTTTTGAACAAGGGACCCCACAGTTTTATTTTCCACTGGTTCCACAAATTACGTTGCAGTCCTGGGTGGAATTCCTGACTTTGCCATATTCTATTATACCAAATAATAGATGACCATTGGAAATACTCTCAATTGATTCTGCTTAGATTTGTGCTGTCAAAATACTCGCGCAGGTAAAGTCATCTGAGTTTTCTGACTGTTCACTGCTTGCCCTACCTTCCCAGGATTAGGTAACCTTCTTATTTCTCTCTCAACTTCTGTGTATTCTGTATATTTGCATCTAGAACAACATTGAGCATACTTTTTTTTCCCCCTTATTTTCTTATCTTCCTTGTTATGCTGATCAAATCTTTGAATCTTCTGTCAGGAACACCTTGCAAAGTGCCCATGACACATGCAAGTACTTGAAAGCCTTTGAAAATGATAACAAGCTTGTGGAAGAAAATCATCACATAGGCAACCACTCATTGCCTGATGTTATCTTAAAACCAAAGTCCACTTGAACCAATTTAAATATATGTTGTGCATGTCTCTGAAAATTCCTTTAAGTTTTTGTACTATTTTTTCTTCTTCTAAGATTTTATGAACAAAGTCATTCATTATTATTATATCATTATTATTGGTCAAAGTAATTGTTGTGTATTTCTTAGCCTGATTAATAACTACAAGCAACCTCATCTAAACAACACATCACTAGAATTTTGACAAGTGCATCTATATAAACAGTTTGAGAAAGATGAGCTTTCCCATCTCAGTTAGAGAGGCCAATGGAATTCCTATCCCTTCAAAAAATATAGAGACTCCATGGTGCCCTTGAAGTTAGCCAATTGACTGAGTATCAAACCTCATCTAAAATCAGGAACATCCAATAGTTTCATATATTTATTGAATACTATGGACAGTTTCTTCTCCATTTATCATCTCTGGCATAATCCATACATGGTTTTCCAGCAGGCAACTTTAATTGAAAACATCAGGTGGAGGCCATAATACCAGAATACTCTGGTGACCATTTCCATTAGGATATAGTTCTTAATCCTGTGGCATTTTCTGTTAGGTTTTTCTCTGCACATCTCCAAAAAGAAAAGCATCAAGTTTTTCTGATGTGAGTTTCATCTTTTAGTGTAGACACAGAGTTAATGTGCCTAAAATAAAACGTGTGTTAGGTTATGGCATTGGAAAAAAATATACATAGTTGTACACTGTGGCAGAGGTATAGAGGAGTATCCTATGAGACTGACAAACACTGTAATTAGCACAGATGAAAGTGTGCCTCTAAGGAGCTAAAGGCATTTTAGTGATGGGATTATGCTCACATGCAGTGAAATCTAACAATGTGCATTTGTTGGACTCAAATATAAAGAGCTCTTTCTCACTGAGCAAATTAGTACACATGCAATAGGATAATAATAATAAAAAAAAAAAATCAGTCCCACAGGAGCTTAATCCAAACTAAACAGCAATATCTTACCAAAACTACATACATTGAACAGATTAAATACCAGATACACAGATTTATTTGTCTTTCTTCTTGGGAATATATATTCCTTAATTTTTGTAATCCATCAATGATGGAATCTACACTCTCTGTTAGAAAGGATATTAACAGTTATCTAGTTCAGCTGCTTCATTTTACATATGAATAAACTCTCAGAGAAGGGTAGCTATTTACCCAAAGTCATATGTTGACTTACTGACAGAGCAAAGGAAAATTCACACCCTCTTAAAATTACTTCATCAGGTGTTTAAATTTTTATAAACTATATTGCACTACTTTAGAAAATGATGCCCTGCCAGATAGTGTGTTGTTACCAGGATACTTAGCACTCCTTCATGCATTGCTCTATTCTTTGTAGAGGGAAAACCATAAACTACATTTCCCAGAACCCTCTTCTTCATATGGCACCAGATGGGAGTTTGCCAATGGGGGGACCTCGGAACCACTTTGGAAGGTAAAAAGGGGGAAAGCCATTTTTCTCCAGAAATGTTTCAGTCAGACACTGGTATGGTTTAAATGTTTGTCCCCACCAAATCTCATGTTGGAACTTAATCCCCATATAGGAGGTGAAAGGTGAGGCCTTTAAGAGGTGATTGGATTATAAAAACTACACCTTCATGAATGGATTAATGTGTTAATGGGTTAATTGATTAATGATTTAATGGATTATTAGGAAGTAGATTGGGGGTTTATAAGGAGAGGAAGAAAGCATGTGAGAACACTCTTGCTCAGCCCTGGCTATGTGACATCCTGCATTGCCATAGGACTCTGTAGAAAGTCCTCATCAAGAAGGGGTACTGCACCAGATGTACACCTTTGACCTTGGACTTCCCAGCTTCCCAAACTATAGGAAACAAATTTTACTTTCTTCTAAATTATCCAGTTTCAGGCATTCTGTTATCACTGACAGAAAACTGGCTAATACAGACACATTGGCAGCCTGGAGAGGTATGAACGAACTTCACAAACACTTAGTGAAGAAATAGAAATTTTGCTAAACTTTTGTAGACGGAGACAGATGGTGAGCACTTTGGGGAACATCCACAATAATTATAAGGATGTCTTGCTGATCTTTTGAAAAGCAGCTACTCAGATGTTTTAGTCAGATGTAGTAATTTATTTTTTTAATTAATTTATTTTTTATTCTTATTGATTATAAATATCCATAGGGCACAGAACTGTCAGCACCTGTGCCCAAGATATGATGATCAAATCAATACTATCACCATGCCAACCTCAACAAATTGCAGGTGTTCCCCATGTTGCCCATCCGATTCCTCCCAAGCCCCCCTTCTTTCACCCTTCCCCCAACACCAGCACTCCTGTGTCTATTCTCACCATCTGCAAGTCCAACATGCCACTGTGGTCTTTCTTTCCTTCTTTCTTTCTCTATTAGCTCCCCCTTATGAGTGAGGACATGTGGCATTTTTCCCTCTGTGGCTGGCTTATATCACTTAATGTAATTTTCTCCAAGCTCATCCATGTTCCTGTGAATGGAATAATTGCATTATCTTTTTTGGCTGAGTAGTATTCCATTGTGCATATATACCACGCTTTTCTTATCCAGTAATCTGTTGATGCACATTTAGGTTAGTTACATATATTTGCTATTGTAAATAGAGCTGTGATAAACATGGGAGTGCAGATATCCCTTCAACAGAATGACTTCTATTCTTTTGAGTACATGCTCAGAAGTCGAATTGCTGGATATTATGGTAGATAAATCTGTAATTGTTTGAGAAACCTCTGTACTGTTCTCCATAGTGGCTGTATGAATTTACAGTCCCACCAGTAGTGTAGAAGAGTTCCCCTTTCTCCACAACCTTACAAGCATTTATTATTCTTAGGCTTTTTGATTATAGCCAAACTAAGTGTAGTGAGATAATATTTCAATATGGTTTTAATTTGCATTTGCTTGATGATTAGTGATGTTAAGCATTTTTTCAAATACCTGTTGGCCATTTGTATGTCTTCTTCAAAAAATGACTATTCAGCTCTTTGCACATTTTTAAATTGGGTTGTTTGATTTTTAACTGTGCTGTTGCTTCAATTCATTGTGTATTCTGGACATTAGTTCCTTGTCACATATATAATTTGTGAATATTTTCTTACGTGCTTTAGGTTGTCTTTTCAATCTGTTGAATGTTTCTTTTGCTGTGAAGAAACTTTTCAGTTTGATATAATCCCATTTGTATTTTGTTTGTTTGTTTTTCTTTTCTTTTTTTTTTTTTTTAAAGATGACCGGTAAGGGGATCTTAACCCTTGACTTGGTGTTGTCAGCACCACGCTCACCCAGTGAGCGAACCGGCCATCCCCATATGGGATCCGAACCCGTGGCCTTGGTGTTATCAGCACCGCACTCTCCCGAGTGAGCCACAGGCCGGCCCTTTTTTCTTTTGTTGATTCTACTTTTGGTGCCATACTGATGAAGTCTATGCCCAGTCCTACTTCCTGAAGGGTTTCCCCTATGTTTTCCTTTAGTAGTTTTATAGCTTCATGTCTTATATTTAAGTCTTTAAATCATTTTGCCTTGTTATATGACAAGAGGTGCGGGTCTACTTTCATTCTTATGAGATGAAAGCATATGGAAGTCCAATTTTACACCATTTACTGAAGAGGCAGTCTTTCCCCCAGTGTATGTTCTTGTTGCCTTTTTCAAAGATCAGTTGGCTATAAGTATGTGGGTTGATTTCTGGGTTCGATTCTGTTCCATTGGTCTGAAAGTTTATTTTTATTCCAATATCATGATGTTTTGATTACTATAGCTTTGTAGTATAATTTGAAGTTAGGCAGTGCCATGCCTCTGAATTTATTTATTTACTTGTTTTTTTTTTTTTTTTTTGCTCAGGATTGCTTTGGTTATTTGGGGTCTTTTGTTATTCCATATTAATGTTAGGATTGCATTTTTTATTTCTGTGAAGGATGTCATTGGGATTTTGATGAGTATTGCATTAAATCAGTAGATTGCTTTGGGTAGTATGGACATTTTCACAATGTTAATTCTTCCAATCCAAGAGTATGGAATGTCTTTCCACCTTTTTGTGTCTAATTTAGTTCAGTAGTGGTTTGTAGTTCTTTTCATAGAGATCCTTCATCTCCTTGGTTAATTGATTCCTAGGTATTTTATATTTTTTGGTAGCTATTGTAAATTGTCTTACTTTCTTGATTTCTTTTACATCTAGTTTGTTATTGGAGAATAAAAGTGCCACTGATTTTTGGGTGTTGACTTTGTATGCTGCAACATTACTCAAATTGTTAATCAGGTCTATGAGTATATTGGTGGAGTATTTAGGTTTTACTATATATAAGGTCATGTCATCGGCAGGTAGGGACAGTTTCACTTTGTCATTTCTAATTTTGATGCCCTTTATTGGTTTCTCTTGCCTGAACTTTCTGGCTAGCACTTCTTTTTATTTATTTATTTATTTATTTATTTATTTTGTCCTTTTTGAGACCGGCTGCACTGCGCTCAACCAGTGAGTGCTGTGAGCGAACTGGTCATCCTTATATAGGATCCGAACCCGTGGTGGGAGCGCTGCTGCGCTCCCAGCGACGCACTCTCCCAAGTGCACCACTGGCTCAGCCCTCGCACTTCTAATACTATGTTAAAAGGAGTGGTGAGAGTGGGCATCCTTGTATCAAGTATCTTTTCAGACCATAACAGTTTAAAACTAGAGATTAATAATAAGTGAAACTCAGGACACTATACAAATACATGGAAATTAATCAACAGGCTCCTGAATGATTTACGGGTCCAAGAAGAAATTAAACAGGAAATTTAAAAAAAAAAATTCTTGAAACCAAAAAATAATAAAGACACACTATATCAAAACCTGTAGGATACTACAAAAGCAGTACTAAGAGGGATGTTTTTTATAATGAATGCTTTCATAAAAAAAGATTTTAAATAAACAATGTAACTCTACACCTCAAAGAACTAGAAAAACAAGAACAATCCAAACCCAAAGTTAGTAGACAGAAAGAAATAATTAAGATCAGAGCAGAACTAAATAATATAGAGACCCCCAAAATGATACAAAAGATCAATGAAGCAAAAAGTTGTTTTTCGAGAAGATAAACAAAATAGACAAACGGTTAACTCAGTTAAAAAAAGAAAAAAAAAAAAAAAAAAAGGAAAAAAGAAGACCCAAATAGCAACATAAGAAATGAAAAAGTATACATCACAACTGATACCACAGATATAAAAAGAATCATTAGAGACTATTACAAACAACTCTATGACAACAAATTTGAGAATCTGGTGGAAATGGATAAATTTCTGGACACATACAAGCTACCAAAACTGAACCAGGAGGACACAGAAAACATGAACAGACCAATAACAAGCAATGAGATTGAAGCAGTAATCAGAAATCTTCCAACAAAGAAAAGCCCAGGACTGGATGGCTTTAATGCTGAATTCTATCATACCTTTAAAGAGGAATTAATCCCAGTTCTCTTCAAACTATTCCAAAAAATTGAAACAGAGTTCACTCTCCCAAACTCATTCTATGAGGCCAGCAACACCTTGACACTAAAACCAGTCAAAGATACAACAAAAAAGAAAACTTCAGGCCAATGTCTTTGATAAACTTCAACACAAAAATCCTCAACAAAATGCTAGCAGTCAGAATACAGCATCACATCAAAAAAATTATACACCACTATCAAGTGGGATTCATCCTAGAGAGACAAAGATGGCTCAACATATGCAAATAATAAACTTGATACACCATATTAACAAAATCAAGGACAAAGACCATATGTTCATTGCCGCTCTGCTCACAATTGCCAAGATATGGAAGTAACCTAACTGTCCATCAATGTATGACTGGATAAGGAAAATGTGATATATATACACCAAGGAATACTACTCTGCCATAAAAAAGAATGAAATTCTCTCATTTGCAACAAAGTGGATGAGCTTGGAGAAACTTACTTTGAGCGAAATAAGCAAAGCACAGAGGGATAAATACCATATGTACTCACTCATATATGGGAACTAAGAGAGAAAGAAGGCAGGAATGAAAGACCACAGTGGTGTGCTGGACTTGCAGAGGGAAAGAACATACCTACAGATACAAAGTGGGGTGGGGAAAAAGGGATGGGGAGGGAGGTCATTGATAATTGGGGGAATAATTGCATGGGGGACATGAGATATAATCACAATTTGTGGTAATGGGCATGCTGCCAGTATGGATCTGGCGATCACATCTTAGGCATGAGTGGTGACAATTTGCTTTGTACCTCATGAATGTTCTTGACCAATAAAAAATTAAAAAATAAATTAGAAAAATCAATATGATTATCACAATAGACACAGGAAAAGCATTTGACAAAATTCAACATCCCTTCATGATAGAGGCTTTCGGCAAATTAGGTGTAGAAGGAAAGTACCTCAACACAATAAAAGCCACTCATAACAAACCCACTGCCAATATCATCTTGAATGGGGAAAAGCTGAAAGCAGTCCCCTTAAGAACAAGAACAAGACAAAGATGCCCACTCTCACCACTCCTATTTAACGTAGTATTTCTTATTTAGGTTGAAGCTGCAGCTTGTACCTGAGGCATGATCTTCATATGGGAGTGGACAGAGGTCAAAATAACTGGTGCAAGCCTCTGTTGAGAACTGCTACACCTTCACCTCTGTCTACCTTCTATTGGTAACACCTGTCAACATGATGCTACATAAAGGAACAAGGATACATACTCTGACCTGGCATGTGAAAAGGACAGAGTGAAAATTTGGTAATGATTCATGAGTTTATCACATGTGCTAACATGACAACAGTTAACCAAATTACTGAGGTATGTAAACCAAAACCTTTGATTCCATAAACAGCTTATACACCTGAAACCATAAATGAGTTAGTCCTGGAATGAGATTCCAGCCTCACATATATACCTGTAACTACTATCTAACCCTTATCAGTAAAATGAGGAAATACAGGAAGTTGCTTAGTACAATATCTGGTATAATCTGAGCACTTTCTATTTTCCAGTTTCTGTCTTGCTCTAAGACAGGTAAAATGTGGACACCTAAACTCATTTAATTTTTTTTCTTAAATCTTTCATAAAACATGACTGTGAACAAAATACTAAAGTACTTGTAAATATATAAAAAGGAAAAAAACATCTCACACAATTACTCTTGCACCTTTATGAGACAGACATATTACTTTCCTTTCAGAACATCTCCCCTTCTTTCTTTTGATAGAGATTGAATGATTAAATAAAATGATATCACTGTATTAAACTGATTTGCACTTGCTTATTTACCTCAACATATAACACAAAACATTTACAAAGACCAATCAGTCATATTAATTTTCTATGTAACATAACTTTGCATACATACACACTATTTTAATTAACCATTATGTTATTGATGGCCATTATTTTTTTAAATGTAGTATAATGCTGTGATGAATGTAATATTCTTTATAGACATCTTCATGAGCTTTGTCAATTATTTTCTAAGAATAATTTGATGGAAGAGAAAATTGCTAGTGCAAGGAGATGCAAATTTTAACTTTGATCAATATTGTTATATTATCTTCCAAAATGGTTATGCCAATCTTTCCTTAAAAATTTCAGTATGTAAATATGTATTTCTCACTGTGCTCCTTTTACTTGAAATTTATCAAACTCTTAATTTTTGCTGGTTATACAGGCAGTAAAATTTTATGTCTCTGACTTCTAGTGACATAAACTTTTTTCAAAAATGTATAGTACTTGTATTTATTCTTTTAAAATGTTTCTTCTTAATTTAAGTATTAATCATCTTGATTTGTAAGAGTACCTTATATAATAAAATATCCAAATTTTGTCCATTACATTTGTCACCAATGATATCTTAGTCTGACATTTATGTTTTAAACCTTGTTAATCATTTTATCCTCATTTATTCAATATTAACTGAAAGTCTTGAAGATAGTAGGCCACATTCCACATGCTAGATGACATAATAAAAAATATAGTCAAATTCTTCATGATAATAGAATCAAGATATCTAAAAGGGTTAAGATAGGTTTTACACAAAATGTGTATGAACTAAAAGTTGTGAATTCCATTTTTACAAGATATTTTGGGCAGGAATGTTCATGATGAATTTTGAACCATGAGAAGATGGCTTAAAATGGGCCATGTAAATAATAGTAAAATCCTGAAATAAAGCAAAAAATGGGGGTGAAATGATGTGGAGAGATATCTAGAAATTTAAATCCACATTACTCAGTAGTTTAGTAGATACTGGGAATGAAGAAGTAGAATTTGAAAAAAAAAAAAATCAGGTTTCCTTTTTTCGATGCCTAGGTACTTTTTGAATGCTGGATGGACATCTTTAAGGTTGGAGACTTAAGATGTAGGGCAGTTTGAGGCAGAGATAAATGAGCTGAGCTTATAAGATGTTAAATTTGAGGTTCCTACTGGAAATCTGGCTCTGTTCTTCAAGATGCAATAGTATGGGAAGTGCACGTTTAAATGGTTTGGAAACTAAGTAGAGAGTTCTCATATGATATAACAGGAATGAAGAGGCCAGTTGAATGTCCTTAAGGATATGTCATGACAAGAGGGAAGTTTTAAGAAGGTGAAGTTGTGGGCCGGCCCGGTGGCGCACTGCTACAGTGCGCCGCTTGGGAGCGCGGTGGCGCTCCCGCCGAGGGTTCGGATCCCACATACAGACCGGCCACTCACTGGCTGAGCAAGGTGCGGGCGCAACACCGAGGGTTGCGATCCCGTTGCCGGTCACGAAAAAAGGAAAAAAAAAAAAAAAGAAGGTGAAGTTGTCAATACTATGTGTTATAATTCTGCAAGAAGAAATAAATAGTAGTTAAAAGGATTCTTAATTAGTGTGCTTGAATTTTCTTTTTAATTGGTGTGCTTGAAATCTTGAGAGACTGAACCAGAATAGAAACTGTGGAAATGCAGAGACTGCAAATTAAAGGAAATAAACCAATGTTACCACGGGTGCGGATATGAACAAAAGAACTGGCAATGAAAGTTACATAACTTTATAATCGGCAAATAGATGGTGCAAATGATCCATATCCTACATACATCATGTGGCAAGACATGTCTTAATTTTATTACTTATTATTTTATGGGCCTGCTACATACTAGCTCTAGGGGAAAGATCTCACTGTCTCCACTTCACCATTGACTTTCAGAGGATTTAAGTAATTTGCCAAGTCCACTTAGAGTGCAATAAAAGACTGGAATTTCAAAGTCATATGTTTCTGGTTCCAAAGCCTTATTTTTTCTCTAGTGAGGAAAGACTAAATGTAAAATACAAAGCAGAAAAAAAAATGTGTATAACAAAGGAGAATGAAGTGAAGAACATGGTTAAGTTTAGGAGAAGGTTTAATGCCAATTCTTTTTCCCTTTCTTGAATCACAAAATAAACATGAATGACAGCAGGAAGAGTCACAATTTTTGAAAAAAATGCACATATTTAGGTATATCTATCACTCACATAAATATATAATATATCATATACACAAAGATGTACACAGATACACAACATCCAGTTTCCTTCTCTGATTTATTTGTTTGATAGTGATTTATCTCAAGAGTGATTCTGGAAATTGACAGTCTCTAAAATGTTTCTATCATTTTTAGTGAATATTTCAAACTAATTCTGAAGGATTAAAACAGATAGAAGGATAAATTAATCTCTAAGATCATTATAATTTGAAAATAAGTTCTCCTGATTATATGGAAGTAATTAATGACCAGAAATGTATTTTATTTTATTTTACTTTATTTTGTCAATATACACTGTGGTTGATTATTGTGGCCAATTACCAAAACCTCCCTCCCTCCTCCCACTCCCTCTCCCTCCCGACAACCTCATGTCTGTTCGCTTGTCATATAACATTAAAGGAACTGTAATTGTTGTGTCTTATTCTCCCCCCCCCTATTTATTTGTGTGTTTATTTATTTATTTTTAGCTCCCACAAATAAGTGAGAACATATGATATTTCTCTTTCTGTGCCTGATTTGTTTCACTTAATATAATTCTTTCTAGGTCCATCCATGTTGTTGCAAATGGCAGTATTTCATTCTTTTTTATAGCAGAGTAGTATTCCATTGTGTAGATATACCACATTTTCGGTATCCACTCATCTGAAGATGGACATTTAGGCTGGTTCCACCTCTTAGTTATTGTAAATAGTGCTGCAATGAACATTGGGGAACAGGTATACCTTCGACTTGATGATTCCCATTCCTTTGGGTATATTCCTAGCAGTGGGATAGCTGGGTCACATGGTAGATCTATCTGCAATTGTTTGAGGAACCTACATACCATTATCCATAGAGGCTCCACCATTTTGCAATCCCACCAACAATGTATGAGAGTTCCTTTTTCTCTGCAACCTTGCCCACATTTATCATTCACAGTCTTTTGGATATTAGTCAATTGATTTGCATTTCCCGAATGCTGAGTGATGTTGAACATTTTTTCATGTTTCTGTTGGCCATTCATATATCTTCCTTTGAGAAATGTTTACTTAGCTCTTTTGCCCATTTTTTAATTGGGTTACTTTTTTGTTGTTGTAAAGTTCTTTCAGTTCCTTGTATATTCTGGATATTAATCCTTTGTCAGATGTATATTTTGCAAATATTTTTCCCACTCTGTTGGCTGTCTTTTAACTCTGTTAATTGTTTCTTTTGCTGTGCAGGTGCTTTTTAGTTTGATATAATCCCATTCATTTATTTTTCCTTTGGTTGCCCATGCTTTTGGGGTTGTATTCATGAAGTCTGTGCCGAGTCCTACTTCCTGAAGTGTTTCTTCTAAGTTTTCTTTAAGAGGTTTTATTGTTTCAGGGTGGATATTTAATTCTTTAATCCTCATTGAGCTTATTTTAGTATATGGTGAGAGGTCTGAGTCTAGTTTCATTCTCCTGCATATGGATATCTAGTTATCACAGCACCATTGGCTGAAGAGGCAGTCTCTTCTCCAGTGTATAGGCTTTGTGCCTTTGTCAAAAATCAGATGGCAGTGTGTGGGTTGATTTCTGGATTCTCTATTTTATTCCATTGATCAGTGTGTCTGTTTTGATGCTAGTACCATGCTGTTTTGGTTATTATAGCTTTGTAGTACAGTTTAAAGTCAGGTAGTTTTATGCCTCCAGCTTTATTTTATTTATTTATTTATTTATTTATTTATTTATTTATTTATTTATTTATTTATTTATTTATTTATTTATTTATTTATTTATTTATTTATTTATTTATTTATTTATTTATTTATTTATTTATTTATTTATTTATTTATTTATTTATTTATTTATTTATTTATTTATTTATTTATTTATTTATTTATTTATTTATTTATTTATTTATTTATTTATTTATTTATTTATTTATTTATTTATTTATTTATTTATTTATTTATTTATTTATTTATTTATTTATTTATTTATTTATTTATTTATTTATTTATTTATTTATTTATTTATTTATTTATTTATTTATTTATTTATTTATTTATTTATTATTTATGTATTTATGTATTTATTTATTTATTTTGCTCAGAATTGCTTTGGCTATCTGTGGTCTTTTTTATTCCATATACATGTCTGGATAGTTTTTTTTTTTTTTTTTTTTTTTTTTTTTTTTTGATCTGGATTGCTTTGGCTATGTGTGGTTTTTTGTTGTTCCATATAAATGTCTGGATAGCTTTTTCCACCTCAGAGAAAAATGTCATTGGAATTTTGATGGTGATTGCATTAAATTTGTATATCACTTTGGGTAGTATGTACATTTTCACAATGTTGATTCTTCCAATCCCAGAGCATAGGATATCTTTCCATCTTCTTGTGTCCTCTTTAATTTCTCTCAGCAGTTGTTTGTAATTCTCATTATAGAGATTTTTCACATCATTAGTTAACTCTACTCCTAAGTATTTTATTTTTTTGATGTCTATTGCTAATGGGCAAGCTTTCTGGATTTCTCTTTCTGCATGTTCACTATTGAAGAATAGAAATGCTACTGATTTTTGTGTATTGATTTTGTATTCTGCAACTTTGCTGAAATCATTTATCAATGCGAAGAGTTTTTTTTTTGTAGAGGCGTTAGGCTATTTGATATATAGGATCATGTCATCTACAAATAGGGACAGATTGACTTCATCTTTTCCAATCTGGATGCCCTTTATTTCCTTCTGTTCTCTGATTGCTCTGGCTAGTACTTCCAACACTATGTTGAATAGGAGTGTTGAAAGTGGGCATCCTTGTCTAATTCCTGTTCTTAAAAGAAAAGCTTTCAACTCTTCCCCATTTATGATGATATTGGCAGTGGACTTACCATGTACAGCTTTAATTCTGTTGAGATACTTTCCATCTTCACTTAACTTTTAGAGTTTTTATCATGAGTGAGTGTTGAATTTTATCAATTGGTTTTTCAGCCTCTATAAAGATGATAATGTGGTCCTTGTGCTTGATTTTATTGAGATGTTGTATCACATTTATTGATTTGTGTATTTTGAACCAACCTTGCATCACTGGGATGAATCCCACTTGATCATGGTGTGTAATTTTTCATATGTGTTGCTGTATTTTGTTAGCTAGTATTTTATTGAGGATTTTTGTGTCTAAATTCATCAAGGGTATTGGCCTGTAGTTTTCTTTTTTAGTTGTACCTTTACCTGGTTTTGGTATCAGGGTGATGTTTGCTTCATAGAATGAGTTTGGGAGAATTGCCTCTATTTCAATCTTTTGGAATAGTTTGTAGAGAATTGGTGTCAATTCCTGTTTGAATGTTTGGTCGAATTCTGCTGTGAATCTGGTCCTGGCCTTTACATTGCTGGATGCCTTCTGATAACAGCTTCAATCTCTTTTATTGTATTGGTCTGTTCAGCTTTTCTACATCATCTTGGCTCAGTTTTGGTAGTTTCTGTGAGTCCAGATATTTATCCATTCCTTCCAGATTTTCAAATTTGTTGGCATATCATTGTTTATAGTAGTCTCTAGCGATTCCTTGTATTTCAGAGTTATCAGTTGTAATATCACCTTTTTCATTTCTAATTTTTGTTATTTGGATCTTGTCTTCTGTTTTTAGTTATCTGTGCTAATGGTTTGTCAATTTTATTTATCTCTTCAAAAAACCAACTTTTTGATTCATTGATCTTTTGTATTGTTTTGGGGTTTCAATTTCATTAAGTTCTGCTCTGATCTTAATGATTTCTTTCCATCTGCTAACATTGGCTTTGGATTGTTCTGGTTTTTCTAGTTCTTTAAGGTGAAATATTAGGTTATTCACTTGCAATATTTCCATTCTTCTGAGGTAAGCATATAATGTGATAAATTTTCCCCTCAGTACTGCTTTTGCAGTATCCCATAGGTTTTCTTATGATGTATCATTGTTTTCATTAGTATCAATACATTTTTTGATTTCCTCTTGGACCCATATGTCATTAAGTAGAATGCTGTTTAATTTCCATGTTTTTGCATAGTTTCCAGAATTTTGTTTGTTATTTATTTCTGATTTTAATCTATTGTTGTCTGAAAAATACACGGGATAATTCCAATTTTTTTTAAAATTTGTTGAGACTTGATTTGTAACCCCATCTGTGACCTATCCTGGAGAATGATACTTGTTCTGATGAGAAGAATGAATATTCTGAGGTTGTTGGATGGAATGTTCTGTCGATATCTGCCAATTCCAATTGGTCTAGAATGTTGTTTAGATCTTGTTTTTCTCTGCTGATTCTTTGCCTAGATGATCTTTTGAATAGTGAGTGTGGGGTGTTCAGGTCCCCTGCTATTAGTGTCTATCTCCATTTTTAGATCTAATAAAGTTTGCTTTATAAATCTGGCTGCTCCAACATTGGGTGCATATATATTTATGATTGTTATGTCTTTTTGCTGGATGAATCCTTTTATCATTATATAGTATCCCTCATTATCTCTTTTTATGGTTTTTAGTTTAAAGTCTATTTTATCAGATATAAGAATAGCTACTCTAGCTCATTTTTCATTTCTCTTTGCATGGTAAAATTTTTTCCATCCTTTCACTCTTAGTCTATGTGAGTCTTTATATGTGAGGTGGGTCTCTTGAAGGCAACATATAGTTGGGTCTTCCTTTTTAATCCAGTCAGCCAATCTGTGACTTTTGATTGGGGAATTTAATCCTTTTACATTGAGTTGTTATTAAGAAGTGTTGATTTACTCCTTGCATTTTATTGATTTTTGTTTGGATGTCTTAGGTGTCTTTTGTTCCTTTCTTTCTGATTTACTGTTTGTCTTCTGTATTTGATGGTTTCTTGGGTTGTAGATAAACTTTTCTTTTTTCCTCTTCATCGTTGGCCTTTTTTTATTACTAGTGGGTTTTGATTTTTCTTGAGTTTTTATGGCAGTGGTAGTTATTTTTCAGGTACCAAACCCAGTACTCCCTTGAGAATTTCTTGTAAGGGTGGTCATGTGGCAGTGAACTCCCACAGTTTTTGTTTGTCTGAGAAATATACTATTTGCCCTTTATTTCAGAAGGATAGCCTTGACTGGCAATCTCTGTCCTTTGTTATTTTGAATATATCATCCCATCCCTTTCTGGCTTTTAGAGTTTATGATGAAAACTCTGATATTAGTCTGATTGGGGCTCCTTTATAGGTGATTTGACACTTCTCTCTTGCAGCTTTTAAGATTCTTTCTTTGTCTTTGAGATTCACTAATTTGACTAAAACATGTCTTTGAGAAGACCTTTTTGGGTTGAATACATTTGGGGATCTTTGAGCTTCCTGAATCTGAAGTCTGTGTCTTTTCCTATACTTCGGGAGTTTTCTGCCACTATTTTCTTGAGTATATTTTTAATGCAATCTTCTTTTTCCTCCCCTTCTGGGATACCCATGACTCGGATATTTGAGCACTTAAAGTTGTCTAATATCTCTCTTAGATTTTCTTCAGTGTTTTTAATTCTTTTTTTTCATCTGTCTGTGTTATTTCAAACAGCCCATCGTCAAGGTCAGAAGTTCTTTCTTCTGCTTCTGCATGCCTGCTGGTTAAGCTCTCTGTTGTGTTTTATATTTCACTGAATGAATTCTTCAGCTTGGCAAGCTCTGCTGCATTGTTTTTCAGGGAATTGATTTCCTGGTGCATTTCTTCTTTCAGGTCCTGTATACTTTTCCTCATTTCATTGTGTTGTCTAGCAGAGTTTTCTCGCATCTCATTTAGTTTCCTTAGAATTATCACTCAAAATTCCTTGTCAGACATTTCAAGAGCTTCTTGCTCTATAATATCTAGAGCTTGAGAGTTATTACCCTATGGTGGTGTACTGTCCTGATTTTTCATATCGCTGGTATCTTTCCTTTGATGTTTAGTCATTGTGGCAAGAGATTTCATGGTGTACTGGTTCAACACTATTGTCTGGCTAAGATCCTGCCAGGGCTGCCAATTTGGCATGGCTGCCTCATTGTCTGCTCAGTCACCCACTGGTGCCTTGGGCACATTGCTGAATCTGGTCTCAGGCCTCTCTGGGGAGGTGCTTCTCTGGTCGGCCCACTGGTGCCTTGGGCACATTGCTGAATCTGGTCTCAGGCCTCTCTGGGGAGGTGCTTCTCTGGTCAGCGCACACTCAGCAGCACTGGAGATGGGATCCGGAGGTGGCAAGGCCTACCTTCTCAGTCACAAGCTGGCATCGCAGGGTGTGTGGTCTCTACAGATCTCCTCAAATCAATTCTTTTTAGCCTTTTATTTCAATATTTCCAGGCAGCTGCTAACCAAACTACTATTTAATAGTACTGGAGCTGATTGGCTCAGGCTTGCATCTTGATCACAGCAGAGTGAGAAATGATCTTCAACTTTATATGTAGAAATAGTCTATAAACTCAGTTTGATTCTAGGACAGCTGCATCTGGCATGGGCCTCAAGCTGCTCCTACTCATGGTGGAAAGCAGCAGGCAGCTGTCAGGTACAAGCAGATTATATGGCGAGAGGAAACAAGAGCAAGAAATGTATTTCTTAACATGTTTAAATCTCAAATTTTCAGTGTGTTTATTAACAGTATTATTACCATGGTCTTTTTAAGCCTTGCACTGTTACTTTCCTCATCTTCAGGAGCCATATCTGAACTTGGCAAGGATGTGAAATTTTAACTGCTGGAAGTGGGGGCATATAGCGTGTGACTAAAGATAATAAGAAAGAGTCCTTTGGAATATCTAAAAAGGGAGAAGAGGCAAGAGGAAATATAAGCTCTAAGTAAAACTGTACCAACACTAGTAAAAAAAAAAAAAAAAAAAAAAAAAAAAAAAAAAAATTTGGG
>NW_007729795.1:20401-26576 GCF_000696425.1 Galeopterus variegatus | reverse complement strand
TATTGGTGCTCCCATGAATTGAAAACTAACAGAGAATATGTTCTTCTTTGTGCTGTGCCTTATGTCTCAATAAGAAGAGCTCTGAACTGAATTTTGGCTCACAACCTGGCTATTCTTCAAGGAAAAATAATGCACTGACCAATTCTCAGTCACCTTGGCACCCCATAGCTCATATCACAAGTTGTTCTGTTACAAATCAATCTGGGTCTGAGCTTGAGGAATATCAGCCAAGTTTTCTCAGAACCCACTTCCTATTGGATGTCTACATTACTAAGTATTCAAAACTGAAAGGACTCAGGAACAGAGGAATTAGTCCAAAAATTAAATGAGTATGATTTCTGCCATTTTCTGGTTATTAATTTCACAGGTGAACACACATTTAAATATACCCAGGGTTAAATATCACAGCTAAATTTTCAGTTAGTTATCAGTAACTCATGACAGTTTTCATGAGTACCCACTGTGGGAATTGCTCCACTTCAGCTTCACAATTATTATGTTAATTCAGCCAACAGGCTAATATAGAAAGGAATGAATATACCCTCATCATAAGAACAAAGGAAATTTACTAAAAGGAGAATTTTCCAGAAGAAGTGTACTCTTATATCTCAGGAAACAAGCAACCTGTCAACATGTTGATCACTCCAGCCTTTTGTTTCTTTGTGCCCGCCATCCCCTGAAAACACACACACACACTACTTTCTCATTCAGAACTCATGATTATGAGTTTCATACCAATGAAGCAAAATGTGTTTTAATTCTATATTAGCCTCAGAGGGGTTAAAATAAAACATCAAAAGCAATTTGCGTCACTTCTCACAACTCATAATTCACTGTTTTCCATGGCTTAGAATTGTATGTCCTAGATTTTTACAGTCCCACAGGCATGGTTTATTTTGATATGACTGTCCAGCTCTTCTTAGACAAAGTTCAATGTGTCTATGAAAGTTAGGGAGCAGTTATTTTAACCATTTAAAATTTATGGACAAAATCACACAACTAATATGATGAGATCAAGACTCAAAGTAAAGTTTGGAGAATAATAAATACCTAAACACAAAACCTAAAGAGAAATTTTCAAAGGAAGCCAGAAGAAATAAACACTTACTGAATTACTATTACATACTTAATACTGGACTACATGTTTTATATCTCTACAATGGTCGGTGCCTCGATTGCCAAGTTTTTTCCCATCTCAGGACCTTTGTGATTGGTTCTGACCACATGGCTGACCACTTCTCATATCTTCAGATCTCGAGTTCCACTCCACTCCATAAGTACCCAATATAAGTAGTTACTGTACTCCCTATTCCATTTTTCTCCATTGTACCATCTCTTTAAATTTTATTCTCAGTATTTTATAATTTTTAATTACATATGTATTTGTTTGCCTGCTTATCTCTTTCCCTACTGGCCTATAGACTCTAATGAGGACTGGGACACTATATATCATATCAGCACAGACCCTGCTCAAAGTAGATCTCAAAAAACACTTCTTGAATAAATAACCAATTCAATAATTATAACAATCTATAGATAAATATTATCCCAGTTGATAGATGATGGTACTGAGAGGCAGGGAGTAAATAATTTCTCCAATTCCACCCATTATTTGTAAATAGCGTAAGATCACTATTAATAGGGGACTGTCTCAATTAAAAGTGAATACTTCCCAATATGTTAAGGACAATGGATATCATAGCTCATTAAGGTCTGTCCATGAACGAGCCCTGAACATTCTTGAGTTACCTGAGAAAGAAAAAGGAGACTTAAAGGAGATGAGGGAAGAACATTTTAATGATTTTAATATAATGGGATGGGCTCTCTGCTGAGAGAAAAGTTTGAGTTTGCCTTAATTAAACAGGTTAAGGACAATGGATATCATAGCTCATTAAGGTCTGTCCATGAACGAGCCCTGAACATTCTCGAGTTACCTGAGAAAGAAAAAGGAGACTTAAAAGAGATGAGGGAAGAACATTTTAATGATTTTAATATAATGGGATGGGCTCTCTGCTGAGAGAAAAGTTTGAGTTTGCCTTAATTAAACACAAGAAGGAACTTCTTTGAGCCCAGTTACCTGTTCAATGGGCCTAAAGTTATCTGGTGCCATTATTTCTCCTCTTTTCTCTACAAAATTAAATTATTGCAAATGTCAGGAGATTTCTGTTTTAACAAAGGCAAGGTACAAGCCATTCATTGTTAATCAAATGAATCACATTTGAATCAATTTAATACATTTGGAAGAAATTCACATTTTTCTTTTTGTCATGGAGAATTAGTATGTGATAATTATGTCCAAAAGTCAGCCTCTATTTGTGGCAGATGAGGAAGTAAATATATTAGTTTTCAATTTTGATGCATTATTGTCCTTTAATCTGCGGATATGCAATACATAAATTATATTTTAAAAAACTAATTATCCTCAAAGAAGATGCACTCCCAATTAAACCTAGTCTCTGAAAGATCTGAAAAAGTTGGTCTGGGTGAGACTATAAATCTGAATAGAAAAAATAATAGACAAAAAAAAGCACTTGGTATGAGTGTACTTCAAAATAAATAAGGGAATAATTCTAATAGAGAAAAATATAAGATAGATTTTATTATCAACCAATGATTTATTTACAAAAATAAAACCTTAAGTAAAGTTAAAAAAGGGACATTCCAATAGAATGTATAAATCTAAATCTAAGGATAACCTATATAAGATTTAGTTTTAATTCATTTGTGTACCAACTACATTCAACTGTGTGCTCAATCACAGCACCCAAATGTACTATGACAATTTATCCTCTCCGACAGTTAAAATACATTTGAATGACATTTTGATCAGGTATTATAATTTCCAAGTCACTTTAAGTTATTAAAATCTATGCTATTAATAGTCAATGTTCAAACAAATACTAGTTTCCCCAAGCCCTGCCACCTTCTCCTTCTAAACAATTCCCAATACAGAACATTTTAATTATGTAGCTTTTATGTTCCTCCTTTAGTGGATTTAGTGCAGACATGTATAGCTTCCTCCCACTCTCCACTTTTGCATGCAATAGTACTATAGCTGTCTTGTGTTTGGAATGAAGAAGAGTAGGAAAGATCTCTTTGTTTCACTGAGTCATGAGTCCTCTTTCTGTTGCTTGATGCTTGTTATCTGAAAAATACAGATTAACCACTGATGTCCTCTATGGGACTGGTTTCTAAATGCAGGCTCTCTTATGGGGTGTATATGCAAGATATTTGGATTCTCCTTCACAGTTCTGTCAAGTGTACAGTTACCTGAAGCTACTTTCCATAGTGTCCAATTGACCCCACTAAAAACCCAGCAGGGCAGGCATTAAATCTGGAAGTTGGCAAATCAGGTACCTTGACTCTATGTTCAATGTCCTCTGCACACTGGTGTGGGCGTTGGGTCTCCAAGCCCTCTGGCAGCTCAGCTTCTATTGCTTTCCTGGTCTCAGGTGATGCTTCAGCTGTCCCAGGCTGGCATTGCATGCTGTCAGCTCCACAGGTCTGAGGTCTCCGTCGTGGTCTACTCTCATGGCTACACTAGGCATAGTGTTGATGAGGTTTCTCTGCTGCACCTCTGACCCCACATTTCCACTTGGCATTGCTCTAGCGAAGGCTCTATGAGGTAAATCGGCCCCTGTGATAGATCTCTTCCTAGATCCTCAAACTTTTCCATACATCCTTTGAAATTGGGGTGGAGGCTTCCAAGCCTTCACAGCTCTGGCATTCTTTGAACCTGCAGACCTAACACCATGTGGATGCCACCAAATCTTCCAATTTGTGTCTTTCAAAGCTTCAGGTCCAACCATGCCTTAGACCAATTTAGCAACTGCAGGAGCATCAAAAGCAGCTGGGGTGCTGATGCTGGTCCAGCATCCTGATTTTGCCCTGGGCAGCAAGCCTGTGGAGGGTGCCTCAGGCCTGTTTCCCAAGACCATTCTGTTTCCCTAGGCCTTTGGATCTGAAATGGAAGGGTTGGCCACAGAGGCTTCTACAATGTCTTCAGAGCCTTTTTCCTTTATCTTGTTAATCCCTTTATTTTGTAATAATCTTCTTAGCACCATTACATTTTTCTTCCCAAAATTCTCTGTTTCTCTACTAAATGGGTAGGCTGCAAATTTTCCAAATCTTTATGCTACAATTTCCTTTTAAATTCTGGCTTTATAACATGCCTTTCCTGCTATAACTCAATGTAGGCTGTTGCAAGTAGCCATGAAGTTTCCTTAATTCATTGCTGCATAGAAATTTCTTCTACGAACTATTCTGGGTCACAAATGTTATGTTTTAACTTCCACAAAATCCTAGAGCATGGACACAACGCAGCCAAATCCTTGCCAGTTCATAACAGGGTTGATCATTGCCCCAGTTTCCAAAAAGCTCCTCATTTATATCAGAGAACTTCTCAGAGTGGCCTTTACAGTCCATATTTCTACCAACTTTCTGCTCACCATTAATGAGTCTCTAAAAAGTTCCAAACTTTCCATGGTTTTCTTGTCTTCTAAACTCCCACCAGCAACTAGGTTTTTTTCTACCCTCTAACTTCAAATTCCTCCAGCCTGTCCTCAACACTCAGTTCCAAAGCTGCTTCTGCATTTTCAAGCATTTGTTATAAGCAACACCCCACTTCTCTGGTACCAATTTTCTGTATTACTCTGTTTCTGTTGCTTATAACAAAATATACAACACTGAGTATTTTATTTAAAAAAAACCCCAAAATTTATTGTTCACCATTTTTGAGGTTGGGAAGTCCAACATCTGGAGAACACATCTGGTGAAGAGAGCCTTGATGGTGGTGAAAGTGACAACAGAGTATCATATTGTGAAAATGTTGGAAGAGAGAAAGCGAGAGAGCAACCTCCTCATTCACTCTCCTTTTGAAGCCTTCAGAACCACGCCCTGACCACTCTTATTAATCTTTTCACTACCGCATGGTCCTATAACCTAATCATCTCTTTGAGACTCCACCTTTCAATTACCATAATAGGATTTCTCACCTTCAGCAGTTACAATGGTGACTAACCCTCAGTGAGGTTGGAGGGACATTCAATGTACAGCATCAGGACATCTTTCGCTTGGCTTTTTAGAACAAAACTCTTTGCTCCCCACCTAAGAGGAATCTTTGGCATTAACATGTTTTATCTTCATCTACAAAATAAGCAACACTACATATTTAATGAATCTTGCCATGGGGAAGGAATTGTATTAGTGCGCAGGTTACATGTGTGTAAGAGATATTTACAACATATCAGCCTACAATTAGTGGGAAAAAGGAGTCCAAAAATTAGGAAGTTAAAAATTGAGAAAAAAATTATTGTTACATGTGTGTAAGAGATATTTACAACATATCAGCCTACAATTAGTGGGAAAAAGGAGTCCGAAAATTAGGAAGTTAAAAATTGAGAAAAAAATAAAATTATTTGTGGCTTGAAAAAAAGAGAAATTTTAAATTGGGAAATATGTTAGCTCTGCTTTGAAGGGATAAACTTCTCCCAAGAAACAGTCAATTCACCGAAAGCAGGAAATGGCAAACATTTTTTTTCAAATGGCCAGATAGTAAATACTTTAGAATTTGTAGGCCACATATGGTCTCTGTTGCATAATATTTTTCACATTTTCTTTACAACTTTTACAAAATATTTTTTTCTAAATCTTAGCTTGAAGGCCATACAAAAATAGCTCACAGACCAGATTGGCATGAGGGTCAGCCATAGTTTGTAACTCCTACACAAGGAAAATGTATAAAGTTATCACTTGATGTATCATGTTTACAATAAGAGAAAAATATTTTGCTTAATTTTTTTTAATAAAATTAATACTACATTCAATTGCATTGGCGTCATGAACACTGTAGGGACAACTTTTTCTTCAATAAGACAGAGAGCTCCTTGACTAGAGCACAACCTTCCACATTGTCCAATTCTGGGTCTGAGGGATAAACATTGTGAGATGCAGATATGCAAATGAGTTTTGTCAGGTAGAAAGACAACCCTGCTGACCCTTCCACTCCCCTAAAGCAAAACAAAACCAAACCAGTCTTATCTCTATTTACACATATATATCAATATTCCTGCTCAATAAATGTGTTCTATGGCTTCTCCTTTTAGCCATCTATAATATTCTTATTTAATTCTCCGAAGTCAACAAAGAATAAATTCACTACCTGTAGTTTTGAACT
>NW_007729795.1:16212-19401 GCF_000696425.1 Galeopterus variegatus | reverse complement strand
ACAAAAATAGCTCACAGACCAGATTGGCATGAGGGTCAGCCATAGTTTGTAACTCCTACACAAGGAAAATGTATAAAGTTATCACTTGATGTATCATGTTTACAATAAGAGAAAAATATTTTGCTTAATTTTTTTTAATAAAATTAATACTACATTCAATTGCATTGGCGTCATGAACACTGTAGGGACAACTTTTTCTTCAATAAGACAGAGAGCTCCTTGACTAGAGCACAACCTTCCACATTGTCCAATTCTGGGTCTGAGGGATAAACATTGTGAGATGCAGATATGCAAATGAGTTTTGTCAGGTAGAAAGACAACCCTGCTGACCCTTCCACTCCCCTAAAGCAAAACAAAACCAAACCAGTCTTATCTCTATTTACACATATATATCAATATTCCTGCTCAATAAATGTGTTCTATGGCTTCTCCTTTTAGCCATCTATAATATTCTTATTTAATTCTCCGAAGTCAACAAAGAATAAATTCACTACCTGTAGTTTTGAACTTGTCCTGTGAATTAAATAAAGGTAATGTTAATAATAGTATGTTGACTGCTATCATGACAAATCTTTTGATTTCTAAGCCTGTAATTGAACTGAAAGAAAATTCTGAAGTTAAAAAAAAAAAAAGGGCACAACGTCCAAGCCAGAGTTTAACTTGTTTATTTTACTGGGTTTTTTTTTTTCTAACCTATTTTAGTGAAATGAATGCCAATTTGATAGTAGCAGGAGAGGTGAAATGTCTTGGATTGGATGGGATTTTCTGCTCTTCCTCAAGTACTACTGTCTATAACACTGGAAAGAGTTAAATAGCTTTTTGTGTTTCAAATATATGGAATATTCTGGATCTAAACAAACTTGATAACTGGGAAATTTGGTATATTTTTTTGTCTTCAAGGGGAATAGGCAAAGAAGGAGTATCCTGGGGGGAAAGGTGGAGAAGAAAAAATGATAGTGTCTGTAAGTGACAAATTCCAAGGCCCATCTTAACTTTATATTATGAGATTCATTTGGGATTTGGGAGGTTCAAGGGTCTGTAAGGAAGAAATATGTCTGCTGGTAACAAATTCAGAATTAGCATGTGAAAAACCAGCCAGGCTGCTCCTTTGCCGTTTAGTAGCCCATATCTTTGGAAGCCCTGGAAGGAGAGCCTGCCCAGTAACAATTCTAACCACTGCTTGAATCAAAGTGCGTGTATTTCTGTGTTAGAGAGCGTAGTATCTAGAATCAGACTTACTGGGTTTGTATCTCATCTCTGAGAGACTGAATACACAGACAACTGCCAGACCACATACGAAAATAGAGCTGTGACCCACAATCAGCAGCAGCTATCAGATCAGGAAGGCAAGCCACAACCTCTGCAGCAATCAGTCCAAAATAGCCAACACTCGATCAATAACTGACAGCTTCTTTATTTTTAGCCCTACTTCCAACTTACGACCAACCACTGTAAGTCAAATATGTTTTCTAAAACAGTCACAAAGGTTGCCCTAGTTCTAGTAAGCCCACCTCCAACATCCCCATGCCTACAGCCTCCAATCAGAGAATATCTGAAGCCTTCCCTGCTTCCAGTAGCAAGCGTACGGACTCTTTTGCCTACCTTTGAGTCTACCAAATGAAACTGATGGTGGCTGACTCCCCTGCTATTTGTTTGTTCTTATGTGGCTGGTCTTCCTTTGTTTCTATGTCTCTTTCAGTTACTGGCTATGCTACTTTGAACATACCATGAATGAAAGGAATGAAAGACATATTTTTACACCTGTGGAGCTTCAGTCTAAATTTAACTTGTTCAAAAGAGAACTATTGATTTCTATGACCTTCATCAGTGTCTTCTGACACATATACACAAACCGTAGACCCTCCAAACACCTTTTGATTCTTCAATCTTCTCCATTTCAGTTACTAGTACAACAATTTTCTAGATTATTTTAATGCCCAGTGTTAAATTGTATTTAATTTCATTCAAACTATTTGATTATAGACAAAGAAATAGTTTTCTGCATTATTAGTTTTATTAAGTCTTCACTCCATCCTGCAATGGTTAGTGAATATTTGAAAGTATTCTGTATGTACTTAATATACAATATGGGTGGTTGTTTAGCATTTAAAATACTCTCAGAGTCTATATTACAGAAGCAGCTACTAAAAGCATTTCAACAATTTATTTTCCATTAACTCCAGATACTTTGCTATATAGATAGGAGAAATTAGAAATAATATTGTACTTAATAAGAGGTGTAGTTCAAAATATTCTGAATTGGCTAAACGTATAATACAGATATACAAATGCCCCTCCTCTTGCCTGAACTTAATGTAAGAATCGGGTATGCTAACAGCCATTACCCAGGGTCTATGTGGTTTCATATTGGAATTTTTTTGTTGTTGTTTTAGCCTCATGTGTAAAATGGTACTGTTTAAATATTTTAATGCTAATTAACTTCATTTATTAAAAGAAAAGTTGAGTAGCTTCTACGTTTTTGAAGGTTTCTTTTTATATATATTTCCTATATCATCGAATAATATGCATTTAAAAATTGGATGCTTTTATAGGTATGCACAATCTTTAAAAACCTTAAATCATAAATTTCTTACATATGTTGCAGTATTTCCTTATAATATAATTTTCTAATTTATGTTCATATAGTTGTTCTTAGTAACAAATGCTTTTTTTGTCTATGTTTAACACTTCTGTCATTGCTTCCATAGCTAACTTCTGAAGCATGTAAAAACAAATAAAAATTAAAAATAAAGTATGTAAAAACAAATAAAAATTAAATATAAAGCCTTAATTCTCTCTATTAAAAATAAGAGATTTTTCTCCCCTCTCTTTTCATAGAGTATTTATTTAGAAAATTTGCAATTATAAGCACTATCGCCTCTCTTTGAAATGTATATACGTCCTTTTGAAGACTAGATATACCTTTTGCCAGTTTTATGTCCATAGGGTTTAACTATAGAGGTCTCTGGCTCTTAAAAACTCTCAATAAATATGTGTTCAATGTGCAGTGAAAGACTTGACTCCCCTGATGATCATAAGATTAAAATATATCCTCATATGCAGAAGCTGTAAGAGAGAGTTGGCAGATAACTAGGAATAGACACCTTCTAACAGAGCTGCTCAATAAATAATTTATAGCTTTGAAATATAGTAAATGCATTGTCACTAGATTTCCAGCCCCCCCCCCCC
>NW_007729795.1:13225-14959 GCF_000696425.1 Galeopterus variegatus | reverse complement strand
AGGACTGTAGTTTCTGAAAACAAAACAAAATGAACCAACCAACTAAACAAATAAACAAACAAAAATACCTTGTCATAGATTTATAATATGTAGGCCGAGTCTGGATCTTGTCACCACAAGCTGTGAGACCAGTTGTGATATGTTTATTTGGTCTGAATCTGCTTTCTTTCTCTATATGGTATTGCAAATAACATTTACCAAATATCATTTTAGTTGGTTGTGAGAATTAAATGTGACAAGTCTACATGAGTAAAAGTTTTATTAATATAACACTAAGATGGAAAGTAAATGTAAAAACTTCACTTTTTATGTAACTGGATTTATTTCTTATATAATCTAAGGAATCAATTATTTATTAATTGAATTTATTGATTTTTTAAAATATATTTTACAACAGACAAAATTCCAAAAGAAACCTCTAAGCTCCTAAAAAGTCAAGGCTGTGTTTTGCTAAGAAACCACTCATTTTCTCAAGAGGCACAATCCAGCTTAGATAATTAGCAANAATGGTACTGTTTAAATATTTTAATGCTAATTAACTTCATTTATTAAAAGAAAAGTTGAGTGGCTTCTACATTTTTGAAGGTTTCTTTTTATATATATTTCCTATATCATCAAATAATATGCATTTAAAAATTGGATGCTTTTATAGGTATGCACAATCTTTAAAAACCTTAAATCGTAAATTTCTTACATATGTTGCAGTATTTCCTTGTAATTTTCTAATTTATGTTCATAAAGTTGTTCTTAGTAACAAATGCTTTTTTTGTCTATGTTTAACACTTCTGTCATTGCTTCCATAGATAACTTCTGAAGTATGTAAAAACAAATAAAAATTAAATATAAAGCCTTAATTCTCTCTATTAAAAATAAGAGATTTTTCTCCCCTCTCTTTTCATAGAGTATTTATTTAGAAAATTTGCAATTATAAGCACTATCGCCTCTCTTTGAAATGTATATACATCCTTTTGAAGACTAGATATACCTTTTGCCAGTTTTATGACCATAGGGTTTAACTATAGAGGTCTCTGGCTCTTAAAAACTCTCAGTAAATATGTGTTCCATGTGCAGTGAAAGACTTGACTCCCCTGATGATTGTAAGATTAAAATATATCCTCATATGTAGAAGCTGTAAGAGAGAGTTGGCAGATAACTAGGAGTAGACATCTTCTAACGGAGCTGCTCAATAAATAATTTATAGCTTTGAAATATAGTAAATGCATTGTCACTAGATTTCCAGCCCCCCCGCCCCCCCCAAAAAAGCACACAAAAAATGCCAAAAAACTAAAACAAAAATAAAAATCCTGAACAAATGTTGGCATGAATTGGCTGGGTTATTATAGACCAAAATTAAGCATTTGCTAGGTACTTTGTTTACAAATGCTTTAAGATTCTGTCCTAACCTACAAATTGTTGTTCGTCATCCTGAATAAGTATCACTTTACTATTACTAAAGGATTTAGTTTATACCAATGGTAAATTTTATTTACCTATGTTCATTCTTTACTGTTTGTTGCCTATGGCATATGCCAGCTTACATAAAGCATCAAGTTTTTTTTTTTTATGTTTAACACTAAATTTTTATGAGGCTTTGAATAAATACCTGGCTTTGTAGGTAGTACATAACCTTTGGGCTTTACCCTAAAATAAAGGTTAATCATATTTAGAACAATGATCTAGATGTTGATGAGAGTAATGTATTCCAAGGGATCTACATCAAAATTAATACAATTG
>NW_007729795.1:9803-11778 GCF_000696425.1 Galeopterus variegatus | reverse complement strand
TGTTTTGCTAAGAAACCACTCATTTTCTCAAGAGGCACAATCCAGCTTAGATAATTAGCAAAGCCCTGGTCACAGTTTCCCGACCTTCATTGAATCCATAGTTCATTTGAAGTGGACTTTGTATTTGAAATTTTATTTATTCTATTTATTATCATTGCCCAGTAAAGACTATACTTTTCTGAAATTATAATTTTAATCAATATCATAGATGTTTTCACCAAATTCAATCCAATTATTTTCCAGAATTTGCAGTTTGCATAAGATTATTTTTTCTGTACCTCTCAGAGCTGTTTGAGTTCTCCCCCTCCCCAAATAAAAGCACAGGAAGCATCTTCATTGCCTTTATCTGAGAGCTTGTTATTGAAATACTACTTACAACATGAGTGGCTAGTAATGATATCATATGATAAGAATCCCTTGTGTTCACCCTTTTTTCAGTCTTGATAAACTTTTTTATTGCTCTTGTTTTAATAAAAGAAACACACATTAAGTTGAGAAAAACAATTCTAACTATAGACAGATAAGAACGACAAAATTTTCATCAACATATATCCGTCATGAAGATTTGGTTAATATTCTTTCAGATAATGTATTCTATGTTTGTGAATATAGATAAATACATCTCATTCATTTTTTAAAGTTTTTTTTTTCCAACAATTTTAGACCTATAGAAAAATAGAGACAATGGTAGAAAGTTCCTGCTGTGGGTTGAATGTGTTCCCCATATGTTCGTGTGCTGAAGACCTGATCTTCATTGTCACAGTGTTAAGAGGGCAGGACATCTTATTATGGTAATTGAAAAATGGAGCCTTTTGGAGGTTTTTAGACTGTGAGGACTGCACCCTGAAGAATGGATTAATCCATGAATGGTTTAATGCATGGTACTGAGCATGGCTCTGATGTCTTTATAAGGAGAGAGAGTGAGAAAGTTAGCTCACGCTTGGTCAGGCCATTCGCCATGTGGTAACCCGAGTTGCTGTAGAGAGTCACCACTCACAAGAAGGCTGCACCAGATGTGTTCCGTGGATCTTGGACTTTCCACGCTCTAAACTGCAAGAAATAAATTTTTAAAAACCTGGTTTCAGATACTGTGCTATAAGCAATAGAAATGAACTAATACAGTTCCCGTATACCAGTTTGACCAGTTTTTCTTACATCTTATATTAGTATGGTACATTTCTCACAATTAAGGAAACAATACTGATACATTATTATTAACTAAAATACACAGTTTATTCAGATTTTCTTAGATTTCTGTTTCAGGACTCCATCCTGTCATGTCCCCTTAGGATCCTCTCCGCTCTAACAGTTTCTCAAAAATCTCCTTACTTTTGATGAACTTGACATTGATGTCAACACAATTTTTGAAAAGTATTATTCATGTATTTTATAACATGTCTCTCTATTGGAATTTGTCTAACATTTTCTCTTCTTTTACTTACAATAGCCTTATGGTTATATGTTTTGAGGAGAAAGACCACAGAGGTAAGGTGTCATTTTATCATATCATTTCAGCATTATTTATCACTGTTGATTTTGACCTTGATAACATGATCACAAGCTTTTGTAGTGTTTTCTGGTTCTCCTCCGTAAAGTCACTCTCTTTCCCCCTTTCTATTACTATACGGTTTGGAAAGAAATCACCATGTGCAGCCCCAAATTAAAGAGTAAAGATGTATTCAACCACCATCTGGAGGGTAGAGTATCTACATGAATTATTTGAAATAAACTCTTTTGCATGAGGGATTTGTCTTTTCTCCCTCATTTATTTATTTCTTCAATCATCTATTAATACCAGTATATTAGTCCAAAATATTAATATTGAAAGTAGAATTCGATACAACTTTTTGTATTTTGATGCTCAAATTGTTCCAGCTTTGTCCACTGAAACTCTTTCAGTTCCCTTCTGTATTAATTTGAATGTTTCTTGTGTGCATGTGTGTTTTTAAGCACTTCCTTAATTTCTAGCATCACA
>NW_007729795.1:8468-9111 GCF_000696425.1 Galeopterus variegatus | reverse complement strand
GCTCAAATTGTTCCAGCTTTGTCCACTGAAACTCTTTCAGTTCCCTTCTGTATTAATTTGAATGTTTCTTGTGTGCATGTGTGTTTTTAAGCACTTCCTTAATTTCTAGCATCACAAAATCCTCTATGCTCATTCTGTATATTTGCTACTCCTGTCCTATTTTCAGCCATTTCTGCAAGGAATCCTGCTGCCTTGTATTAGAAAACCAAGATCTGGGTGCTGTGTGCATTTTTCCTGGGGTGTTGTTTTTTCTTGGCCTTCTCAGCTAACAAAGCAAGGGAATAAATGTACATACATTAACTCATATGCATACACATGTCTATAGATATTTCTGTATGTAAGCCTTTATATTCATATTATGATAAACATGAGTTCACACTGATGTACCCAACTCTAATCTATTGTCACATAGATTATTTTAGCCTACTCCCCTTGTTTATTTGTAAATTCCCAACTTCACCACTTGCTATCCATTTATAAATTATTCAATTCTAATGTCAGTAATCAGAATTGTTAACCCATACCCCACGAGATACAATTTTATTAACTAAATCACACTGTTTACATGCAGTTCCTTTTGTCTTCAGTCTCACAGACAGCACTCATATACAGGGTGCCTTGATCTTGCCACAAGGACTTATTT